>NC_083448.1:19139567-19439567 GCF_020745735.1 Hemiscyllium ocellatum
TCTTCCTCAGGCCCTGAAATCCCAGCAAGCTTTGTATCTCCAAAAGACTTACAGCTATGACTATTTGGCCTTTGTACAAGTCATGAACATAGATTGCAAAGAGTTGAGGCCCCAACTCTGATCTTTGTGGTACCAGACAAGTCACAGCCTGCCAACTTGAAAATGCTGAAAAGCTCCCACCATTTTTTATTCTTCTTTATTTTCAGTTGTGGACCAAAATGGCTAAAAGGTTCTACTGTTAAACAAGCAACGTGGAAGAAGTCTCCACCCTTTTAAAATCAAGTTACTGGAACTCATTGTGAGTTTTGTTTACAATGTCAAAAAACTTAAGCAAGGAAGATGTTGAGACTCAATGGCAAGTGGATGTATGTTTAGGGCATGTTTTGCCCAGCGACAGATGGATGATTGGTTTTTCAATTGGGACTTGTTCTGGGGGTCAGGAGTGCTCAGTATGAGAACTTTCTGATGGTCTCCTGGGCAACTCGACAGCCAGTGTGTTGACAATCCAACAGGAAGTCTTCAGGCTGCTGAAAATATTACATCTCTGTCTCTCCATGCAGAAAGATAAAAGATTTGAAAGACAGCAAACTATTTTTTTCTGACCATTTGCAATAAGCTGTTGGCTGGAACAAGTGACTGAGAGACTGAGTAACTTGCGTGCCTACTGCTCTGTGCCTGCATTCAAGTCAAAGAACCTTTCAATGAGAAAATTGAAGATCAGAAGAACTTGTAAGAAGCCAAAAGCCACCTTCTTGAATCCTGTGGCCTGGTGCTATTGAGCTGTGTTCGACATTTCCTCAGCACTGCGTGGCTGCACATGCAAACAGCAGCTCCGACGTTCTGCACTTACTGCTCAGAGTTGGCACACTAATCGTGATATTGACTTCTCGTTCCAGAAGTTACTGCCATGCACAGGCCGCAGAGAGCACAGAGCTGAGAGGAAAATTCAAAGAAAGGCTGACTGTCTTCCCCTAATTTGTTTTCTTCCACCTGTAACAGCTGTGTTTGTTTGTCTGTATTTGTGTGTAGGGCATTAGGAAGGGTTAGAGGTCAAGTTGCAGAGTTTTAAGTTCAAAGAATCCCTACTGTGTGCAAGCAGGCCACCCAGCCGATCAAGTCCACATCGCTCTTCCAAACAGCATCCCACCACCCTATCCCTGTATTTCCCATCACTCATCCAGCTAGTTTGCATATCCCTGGACACTATGGGCAATCTGCCTACCTTTAGATGTGGGAGGAAACCCACACAGGGAAAATGTGTAAATGCTGCACAGACAGTCGCTCCAGGGTGGAATCGAACCTGGGTCCTTGGGGCTGTGAGGCAGCACTGCTAACCACTGAGCCACCATTCATATTCTAGAGTTAGAACTGATTTACATGGACAAATACTTATTTATTTTTAGCATTGGAGATACTTAAGGAAGAAGATAACAGTTTCCCAGGAGCTGAGGCCGAATTGCCTGGGTACCTGCAGGGATGGTGGGTGCACTGGTTGTGATTTTTGAATATTTCCTGGATTCCTGAACAGTCTAAAGGACTCAGCGAATGTGCCAATGCCATTCAAGAAAGGAAGGAGAGGGATAACCAGGAAACCTGGCATCAGACATTGGCAAGTCCTGGAATCTTACGAGTTAAGCTTGACGATGCATGACCATGATTTTATGAGAGGGAAATTGTGTTTGAGTTATTTGTTGAGTTTTCCTGAGAATGTAAAAGCAGGTTCAATTAAGAAGAGCCTGCAGCTGTATAGAAAGATACGTGAGAATGAGCCATGCAAGATGCAATGTGAGACTCATGGAACTGGGTGTCCATTATAAATGTACACAGAGGATTGCTTCATGGAGGGGAAGTCAAGCAGGGCCATTGTCACCATCCACTGAGGTATGTGTGCTGATACTTGATTCCCACAAATCCCACAATAATTAAAGATTGAATCGAATAATGCAAACTCCGCAATTCTCCTCTCTAATACTCGCTCTATGTTGAAGTTAACTAAATGTCTTCACACTGTGTAGTTCCTTGGAGAGCTGTTCCTGAAGTCAGCTACAAGCCTCATGTTAATTTCTCCTGTCTCTTCCTCATGGAATCATCTATTGTTCATCCACTCCTACTTTTTAGATCCTGACAGAAGTTCTTCCAATTTGTTTTTGTTTAATATTCTTGGATAATTTATTCTCACAAACCTGCTCAAGCTGTCTAATGTCATTAGAACATGAAATGCTTCTTCTTTTATACAATTCTTAACCTCCTCAGGAAGTCATGGGTGAATTTTTTTCCTGATTCTTTGTTTTCAGACAACATCATTGGTTGTTTCAAAAACAGAAGTTGCTGGAAAAGGTCAGTGGCATCTGTACAAAGAAATCAGAATTAAGGTTTTGGGTCGGGTGACCCTCCCTCAGAATTGTGGGAGGGAGGTTTGCGGGAGCTCTTTGGGAGGGTTGAAATTGGATTGGGCGGGGTGGGAACTGGAGCTCCAGACCAGATGATCGAGTCAGTCATGAACAGCCAGGTACAGCGTGCAGAGAGTCTGTGTGGAGGAATAGGCACTTGATAAGGCAAAGGTGCAGTCAGCATGATGGGTTGAAGTGGGTCTATTTTAACGCAAAGGAATAAGGGTGATGAACTCAGAGCATGGACCAGTACTTGGAGCTGTGATGTTGTGTCCATTTTGGAGACTTGGATATTACAGGGACAGGAACAGTTGTTGGATAATCCAGGGTTTAGATGTTTCAAAAGGAATAGGGAGGGAGGTAAAAAAGGTAGGGGCGTAGCAATTTCAGGGATAATCAGAGACAGTATCATAGCTACAGAAGGGGAGATCGTCAAGGAGGGTTTGTCAATTGAGTCAGTATGGGTGGAAGTCAGAAACAGGAAAGGAGCAGTCACTTTATTAGGAGTTTTCTCCACCCCCCCTCCCCCTGTGCCTCCTGCTCCAATAGCAACAAAGAAACAGAGGAGCAGACTGAGAGGTAGATTTTGGAAAGGCGCAGAGGTGACAGGGTTGTTGTCATGGGTGATCTTAGCTTTCCTGATATTGATTGGAAACTCCTTAGTTCAAATAGTTTGGATGGAGCAATTTTTGTCATGTGTGTTCAGAAAGGTTTCCTGCCTCAATACGTAGAGAGCCTGACCAGAGGGGAGGCCATATTGGATTTGGTACTTAACAACAAACTAGGTCAGGTGTCAGACCTAGTGGGGGAGCATTTCGGTGATAGTGATCATAACCCCCTGATCTTTACTATAGTCATGGGGAGGGATCAGAGCAGACGGGATGGGAAAGTATTTAATTGTGGAGGGGGGATTCCAATGGCATTAGGCAGGGACTGTGGAGCATAATTTGCAATAGATATTCTCAGGGAAATGCATGACAGAAATGCAAAGGTTGTTTAGGGAGCACTTGATAGAGCTGCACAAGATGACAAGAGGTATAGATAGAATGGATAGCCAGAGATTTTGTTTTACATGGTGGAAATGTCTATCACAAGAGGACATAATTTTAAGGTGATTAGAGGAAGGTTTCGGCAAGATATCAGTGTTCAATTCTTTCCACAGAGAGTGGTGAGTGTGTGGAACGCACTGCCAGTAGTGGTAGTAGAGTCAGATACATCAGGGACATTGATGCAACTCTTGGATAGGCACGTGGAAGATAGTAAAATGAAGGGTAAGTAGGTTAGTCAGTTCTTAGAGTAGGATAAAAGGTTGGCACAACATTGAGGACCGAAGGGCCTGTACTGTGCTGTACCCTTCTATGTTCTCTGCTCAATCCTGTGTGAGTGGCTTTGCTGAAGTTTAAGATTTTTGTTTGCAATTGGAGCCTGTTATTTTCAAAGTTCACACGAAATTCTTTTCTCCCAAGGCTTTTCAGCAGCTCTTGGGACATGTTCCAATAATAATGAATCAAATCAAATCGATCACTATTTCACTGAGGATTTTTTACCCTGTCGCAAACTGGATCAAATAAAGTTTTCACCCTCGATATTTCCAGGTGAATCTATAAACTCCTCACACCCATCGTCTGTTATTTGTCATTACCACGCATAATAGTTCTATTGTTTGAATTTTTGGACCAATCTGTTCTACCTCATTGTTCATCATCAATGGTATTCCTTCACCTTCTCCATTCTGTCACTTGGAAATGTTGTGTCCCCTCGAATATTTATTTCCCAGTCGGTCACTTTGTAACCATATCAATGTCATGAGTAGGCCTTAACAACTTCTTTCAGTCTGTGCCATCAGTGACTTTATATTGCAGGTTGTTTTCACATACAGGTGAAGGGCCATTAATTTTCAGTTTTCCTGGTATTACCTGCATGTGCTGATGTGTGATTATGGTTAAATCCTTGATCCTTTCCTTTCCCATTCTGTCTTCACTCAAATTGCTGCATTATTCCATTGCCCCAATTTACTTATTTAAATGTCCACATTTTCCTTCACTTGAACACTTTAAAGAATGGAAAAAAAACGAATCAAGTTGGTACATATGAAATATGTACATGTGGAAGTGAAAGAGTTCATGAAATTATTATATTTACTTTTCTGATTAGGTGAACAATAAAAATGGAAAGCATTTCAATACTGCATATTACAAAGTGGATATGGATGCACTGCAGAAGATGATTAAAAGATTGACAGCAATGATACCAGAACTGAGAAATTATCCTTCTCAGGGAAGATTGAACAGGCTGGAGCTCTTTTCTTTATAAAAGACAGGGCTGCGGACAACCTGATATAGATATTTCACTTTATGAAAGGATTGAAATAGAGAGGTGAAGAGAAGATGTTTCAATTTGTGGAGACAAATGAATCAGGGCTATAAATACAACACTTTGCATTCACTCACAGGATATGGGTTTCACTGACTTAGCCAGCAGTTCTTGCCTGGGCTGCCTTCCTGAACCACTGAAATCCATTTGATGTTGGTATACCCACAATGCTGTCAGAGAGGGAGTCACATGTCACTCATAAACAAAACATGGAATTCTGGAAGAACCTTTTTACCCCGAGAGCGGTGGGAAAATGGGAACTGCTCCCACTGGGATTGGTTGAAGTGAATGGTGTCGATTCACTCACAGGAGAATTTAATCAGCACGGTAGATACAGTGATGTGGTGAAATGAAGAGGGAAGACAGAAAGCTCACATTGAGACGAAACACAAACGTAGAGCATTTGGATTGAATGGCCTGTCTATGAAAGAATTCTACACGTGACTGTAAAGAACGACACAAAGGAAATAAGGCAGAGGCAGTCAAATAAGCTCAGCTTTACAGAACTTGAAGAAACCAGAAAAAGTCTGTTCAACACATTAACAATGCTGCATGGATCTATTTGCTGTGTGACGGAAATATATATTCCAATTGGGGTCTCGTACGATGATAACAAGATGTTAGAAAAATTACACATTTTTGGGGCTTGTATCTGCGTTTAATCTCATTCATTTTCTGGGCGATGTTGACGAATTGAATGATATGTCACTCTCCAGAACACTCCCAGCAAGCTTACTCAACAAGTTTATTTGAAGTCCACCAGACATTACTCCATTCAGACCGTCACAGATTTACGCACATTGGCAGGTTTCTGAACACCACCACAATGACAATGTTTGATCACAATTCATTCAAAATCACAATACTGCAAACCAACAGAATCAATTGTGTTTCATAAAATGTCTTCAGTGCAGTAAAATGAATTGAAGCTCTTCACAGGAGTGATCTTCACAGAAATTGTGACACCAAATCACAAAAGGAGATATTGGAACCATTGGTCAAAGGCTTGATGAAAGAGTAAGGTTCTCAGGATGACAGGATTCAGAGTTCAGGCAATCGAAGATCCAGCCAATGACAGGACATTGAAAATGAAGGAAACATAAGAGGCCAGAATTGAACAAGAATCAAGATGTCATTCAGGGCAGTGTGGCTGGAGGAGGTCACAAGGATGGCATTGGACTGAGCATTGTGGTGGGACTTAAATACTTAGTAGGGCAGGGGTCTCCGAGATTCAATGGCCACAGACACTGTGTTCACAACATGGCCAAGCAGAATAAATATCAATCTGTAAATCCTTCCAACCTGTCTGAGGCAGCAGCTATTTGTGTGTGTGTGTGTGTGTGTGTGTGTGTGTGTGTGTGTGTGTGTGTGTGTGTGTGTGTGTGTGTGTGTGTATTTCTGTGCATGTGTGTATGTTGGTCTGTATGTCTGTGTGTGTGCAGAGGGCAGTGTCCTGGTCAGCTTAAAGCAGAAGGTGACTGCAGCCCAGCAGCCTCTCCATGGTTAAAGCCTCCACACACAGGTTACTGCCCTGGGCTGTACTGAATGCAGATTGCCCCCTACATTTGGAGGGGCTATCAGAAGGTAGAAGGCTGGGAGCCATTACACAGGTGATGGTCCACATTGACGGAGGACCACGTGCAAACATTTTGTTTGGCTGCTCTCCCTCCACACGTAGGGGAGCAGTATTCTGTCAGAGAGTGCACAGGAGCAAGCTAACAAGATGGAGGCTTCTCCTCCTGGGGCCTGCTAGCTTTTACAAAATACTTCAAAGGGAAATGGAGTGGAAAAATAGGTAAGTCTAGCTCAAACCATGCAAGGCATGAGTTAGAATATGGCAAGAACACTGTGAACAGGTTTGGTCCCCATTTTGAAGGAAAGATATCGTGGCTTCGAAGGCAGTCTTGAGAAGGTTCAGAACATTCGTACCAGGAATGCTGAGATTTTCTTCTGAATCTAAGGTGAAGATGTTGGGCCTTTGGGTTTGGCTGTGCAGAAACAAATGCTCACCAAGCTCTTGGTCAGTGCTGACTGGGTGCACAGACGGAGGGTTGGCAGGTCATTGCCGAATGGACAGTTGAGTAGACAGGACATTGTGGAAAATCCCAGACCTGCCTCTTTCCCCATACACAGCAACGTCCTGCTAATGAATGGCAGAATACTGAGAGACCAACATCTCCCTCCATCACCAGCTGAAAGCTACCAAGACCATTCCAGGCTGACATTGCAAAAACAAAAGGGGGAGGCTGAATAAACACAAGTTAGAGAAAGGAAGAGAGGGATATGTTTATTGGATGCCATGAATGAGAGTAGAGAACATGAATGCTGATCCAGAGTACTAAGGCAGAATGGCCTGTTTGTGAGCTGAAGACTCAATGTCATAAACCTTGTGCCTGGTGTGTGATTCTGAAAAAGAATACTTGGTGGGCCACCTGCCTTTAATATGCTCAAGGAGAAGTGAACACCAGTTCAACGTTAGCTTCTTATTTCATCCTTTTACACATTGTTATATTATTATCAACTTCTGAAACACAAAGATATTTCCTACTTGTTATTTTCAAGCATGTCTAAGTTAATGAGATAACGGGGCCTGTTAAGTAAGATAAATACATCTCAGCTGAAACATTTTGCAAGCTCCATCCAATCTGAATTTACAATGTGAAATGCATCTCAACTTTTTTTTTAATACCTCGCTTTGATTTTCTTGAAAACTAACCCTGTAAACCTATGCCAGGGATCCAGCTCCCTCAATTCCCAGTTTTCTTTCAGATTTCTGTTCAGATGTAGCTGTATTAATGTTTGTTTTTCTCTGTCTGCAGAGTGGACTGACACACTGATAATTGGCTTCCCACTTTATTTTCAAACGATGTCCTCTCAAATTCTCACCACACACCATCGAAAGGAAGAATAGCATCAACTAAACTTGCTGGCTGAGCAACAAGTAGAATATCATTTCACAATTAAGATAGGCTCCACGATTTGGCCCACTTCACTCTCTCATCTGCTAACCCAGCCTGAAAAGTAGGCTTTAATTTTACAGTGACCGGGAGGCTGCTCCAACACCTGCCAGAGAAGGATGAAGATGAGCAAATGCATTTTCCCCCTTTAAAAATAGTGAAGTGTTCAAATCCCACCAAAGCAATGCGTTCATTAATAAACTGCAGAAAAGGAAATCAGACAGTGACAGACTCTAAACGTTGACCAGCTCCAAGATTGGAATGAGCTGGAGGATGACATGAACTGAAATAGGGTGGTGGATGATTGTGTGCAGAGCATTGGTACAGAGACCAATAGCACTGAGTGTGACACTGGAGTGCATAATGCAAGGGATGAGATGATGTTTGATCGTGAGGCAGAATGACTGTGATCAGTTCCTTACTGGTAGGCTTTCTGTCCCTGACTTCTAGGCTTGAATATTATAATTCTGCTCACTTGTGCCATCCTCTATCTTCCCCACAATGCTGCCTCCTGTCTAGCAGTTTCACTCAGCCTTGCCTGTGATGTGTTTCATTGCTGCATGCATCATCCACTCGTAGAGGCATTAGCAACACAGAAGGGACCCATGTGTCTCATCTTTAGAGCAATCCAGCCTGTCCCAATCCTCCACTTGCTCTGCAGAGCTCGGCAGATTTTTTTTTTCAATGAACTCCCTTTTAAAAATCACTGACTGTTTGCCCTTCCCCAACCTGTTCAAGCTGTTGCCTGTCAGTACACACAAAAAAATATTCTTCCTAAAATTCCCCGGTACTTCACTGGTCTTTGGCCCTGTTTATAAAACTGCAGTGATTAGAATGCAGGCCCGGTGGATTTCATTGACTGTGAGATTCCTGATTGGGGTTGTTAACTTCGTCCAATCAGGGAGCCCTGGCTGACAGGTTGAAACAGGAGATTTAGAAGGTCCCTTCAGGCTCGAGCTGGCTGGTCACAGCCCATGTACAGTGCATGTGTAATTAAGGGTAGGTTGGTGACGGGATACTGGCATCTGCATGGTTATTTCACAAACCTTGGCTGTTCAACCTGCTCTCTTCCTCATAACCTTACAATGCTGGACTAGCAGCCACAACTCGCTCTTTCCCAGACTGGGACAGAGCCAAGCTAATCGTTTTGTATTGTTATTCCTGCTGGCCAGTCTGCAGTGTGGGCCTCAGCTGATGATAGCATATATTCCAGATGCTGTGCCCACTGGAGGGTTCAAATGATCATGCAAAGCTACCCAATGGAACAGATCTGTCATGCTCCTGGGGTGATGCACAATGGATCTAAGAGAGAAAGATAAATTGCAAAGCGGAACCTTCAAAGCAGACATTGTATCTGAGAATGTGAAGCAGTCAGATTTATTTTCTACAGGAAAGCCACTGAAATTCTCTCAACGTGGGGCACAATGTCACGCATTTTATTCTGCACGGCAGGTCCCTTCACCCCCGAGAAAATGTCTTCATCTTCAGGATAGCTTTCTGCGTCACTGTGAACCCCCCTCTGAGTTAAATTGACATATTACTTTCCTTGTCCGTTTGTAAACAGGCATGAGTGGCTGAATGAATGGAACCTGTGACTCCTTCATAATCTGCTGTGATTTGTCAGGGCAGCATGGGTCTAATGCAGTTACTTCTGAGACTGAATATCCCACATGCCGAGCAAATGCTTCACCCAATACCTACATGGTTCAGGCAATTAAACAACTTGGCATTTCCCTGGAATTACATTCAGTTCACAGCACAGAAACAGATCATTTAACCTGACTAGTTCAAATTGGTATTTAGCCTGCAATATCAAATGAGGTGGCACAGGACGCAGAGTTCAAAGGGTCACGGCTGACAAATGGACAGAGCTGTGGCCGATGGAGTTCAACATGTATGACATATGAGCGACCCAGAATTAACTTGGAGAACAGTGTTGAAACCAGAAAATTAGAATTCCCTGAACCGCGATCAAATTAAAAAAAATAAGGCAAATGTAATATTCACCCTTTGCACCATTGAAGAGTACAGAATTTGAAGAACTTAGATGAACACATGAGGGACTTGGGAAACAGCAAGGTGGGAGATAGGAAGTAATCTTAATGCAGCAAGTTGTGACAAACTCGAATGTCCTGCCTGAAAGGGCAGTGGAAACAGATCCACTGGTGACTTTCGAATGGGAGTCAGGGTTCAAAGTGGGCTATTGGGAAAGAGAAAGGGGAAATGTGACTTATTTTATTGCGATTCCAAACAATGGAATGTGGTGGCACAATGGTTCAGTGGTCAGTACTATTGCCTTACAGTGTCAGAGCTGAAAATGTGTTGCTGGAAAAGCGCAGCAGGTCAGGCAGCATCCAAGGAGCAGGAGAATCGACGTTTCGGGCATGAGCCCTTTCAGTTCTGATCTCCAGCATCTGCCGTCCTCACTTTCTCCTTGCAGTGTCAGGGACCTGGGTTTAATTGCCCCCTCAGGTGAGTGTATGTGTGGAGTTTGCATGTTCTCCCCGTGTCTGTGTGGGTTTGCTCCGGTTTCCTCCACCGGTCCAAAGATGTGCAGGTTAGATGGATTAGCCAGGAGAAATGCCAGCTTAGAGGGATAGGATCGGGTGTGTAGATCTCTGTGAAGTCGATGGGTTGAATGGCCTGCTTCCATACTGTAGGGATTCCATGAATCTTTAATAAATCCATTGCAGACATTGGAGGAATGATAATTAAGAGTAATCAACACTTTCCCGTCTTGTAGGTTCAATAATTGTAGGTCCTTTTTTTTTAAAGATTAGATTCCCTACAGTGTGGAAATAGGTCCTTCGGCCCAACAAGTCCACACCGACCCACCGAACAGTAACAGACCCAGACCCTTTTCCCTCTGACTAACGCACCTAACACTATGGGCAATTTAGCATGGCCAATTCACCTGACCTGCACATCTGTGGAGTGTGGGAAGAAACCCCACGCAGACATGGGGAGAATGTGCAAACTCCACACAGCCAGTCGCTCAAGATTGGAATCGAACCTGGGACCCTGGTGCTGTAAGGCAGCAGCGCTAACCACTGAACCACCATGCTGATGGCTCCCAGTATAGCTTCTTCACAGGGTAGCTGTCAGACCAATCCTTTCATGGTTTATCTGCCATCTGAACATCTCCTTTGATCTTGCACGAGGTTCCAATTCTTCACTTCATATCTCCTGGATTCCATTCTACCTTAGACCTTCCCTTCTGTCCTTCCCTCCTTTATCCACCTCTCTGAATGCTGACAACAGATTGTATCAGAAACCTATCCCAGTTCTGCTGAAAACACAATGACCTGTTTAGCTCTCTGCCCAGATATTGACACAGCTGCTGAGTACTTGCACCAGTTTTGTTTCAGATTGCCAGGACCTGAAGTATTTTCTGACTGTAATATTAATCAGACACAGCAAGAATGCAGCAGTGGGATGACAAGCCAACTTTGGGGGTTGTATTAGCAACTTGCTTTGACATCTAAAGGACAGCCCTTTGAAGACATGATCCCCTGCACTTTTCTACACTGCTAGCCTAGATTGCATGTACAATATGTCCTGTGGCTCAGTTGGAAGAAAGCATTTCTGCAAAAACTCGTAGTATCATATGACTGAGCCTCCGACAGTACCGCGCTCCCTCAGTACTGACCCTCCGACAGTGTGGCACTCCCTCAGTTTTGACCACCTGACCATGCACTGTTCCTTCGTTCTGATCCTCCAAGAGTTGCTGACACCAGGTATCAGCTGATAAATAAACAGCTTTGCTCAACCATGTTTGCCACGTGTCTTCCTCCAGGTACACCATTCTCCAGATTCATCAGTTCTGATGGTCTTTCCCCCAAGGTTCCCATCACCCAAGCTCCATGACTTCACCACGTTAAGATCCATTCTGCCGGTGTCTAAATTCACACCAAACCCCTTTCACCCAAAATTGATGCCTCCCAGATTACCGATGCCATCAGCTTAAAATTTGCATTGATGCTTTCAAATCCATCCCCATCTTTGCAATCTCCTCAGCCCTGACCTCTCCATGATCATTACATTCCTTCAAATATGGCATCTTGAGCATTCCTGGTTTGAATTGCTCCATCACTATGGTTGGTTGCCTGGGTTCCCTTCACCTTTCCGCCTCTCCACGTTTTGCTATCCTTGGTTATGAATCTCATTCCAAGCACAGATTCATACACCGTGGGCTCCCGGAAACACCTGACTGTTGGGGATATCTGAGATTTACTTTGACTTTGCCAGTTCTCTGTACCAATTGACCCTCCCTTTCCCTGTCAGAGAAACAGTTCCTCTCTCGATAATGATCCAAAATCCTAGTTGAATCTGTCCCTCAGGTAATGCTCTCAGCAACTAATCACTCGGGGTTTCCCTCATTTTGCCATTGCCTTGGTTAGTGACTACCTTAAACAGATGCCCTCTGCTGATTGATTCTTCCACCAATGAAAGTAGTTTCTCTGGATCTACGTTGCATTGTGTTGAATCACGCAATCAAATCTCCTCTCGACCTTCACTTTTCTCATGGAAAGGCACTGTACAAATTCAGGCTGTTGTTGTTGTACCCGAGGTGAACAAATCGAGGAGAAAGGCAGGAGGCCAACAGCAACAAAGCTCACCTCGAGCGGTCTGTTTACTGTCGGTGTTGAGTGTTTCATCAGGGATCTAACCTGTTCTGAGCTGACAGGAGTTAACTAAGCATAGGCACCTCTGTATGAAAAGACGAGAGACCCATTATCAATCAGAATACTGCAGTGACAACTTCTTCAACTCATACAAGAGAAAGGAACACAGGAAATCCAGAACTGAGGCTGTAATCAGCCATATAAAGTCAGGGTTGATTTAGAAGCTCGGTGCCTGTTTATTAGAGTCAACACAAATCTCACTGAAGGGGAATGATTTTCACCCTCCCAGGCTGTGTTCACCCATCACTGCAGCAATGCAATTCATGTCACTTTGCGTTAGATATCAAGGAATAAAATCTAAAGTCCAGTATTGATCAAATGGAAGAGCTTTTCTTGCAATGACACGCAACATTAATTGCTTATACAATGCCCTGTACTACCACACACACTGTGAATAGTTTGTATTAAATGACAGTGGCGTTTAGCTTTATTGGGTTCAGATGATACATAAAAGCCTTTTATCCTCATCAGATCTGCAGTTATTGGACCAGGCCTCATTACCAATAGCCAATCCACGCTTAAATCCTGATTAATCTTGTTCTGTGTTGGCCTATGGCCACCCAAGGAGATTTGTGCGACAGTGTTTCTGCCAAACACAACTTAAAGGATGATCCATTGTGAAAATATATGACCCTGTTGGCTGATGGGGTCACTTACAAAAGATCAGAACTGCCAGTCTGTGTCTGTGTCTGTCTCTATCATTTAACATTTTCATCCACAATGTTCCACTCCAATTTGTCTCATTCAGAACTATGTTCTCCAAACCCCCAAGAAAATAAGACGCATTGTCTCATTGGGTTGTTAGTCCCCTCAGTTGTAAAATTTACACAATATGCAATGGGCAGAAACTCTCAGTTGCAAACATCGTTACACATTAGCAGCGTAAACTATCCCAGGAACTCATTCTGCTAATGAAAGGCTCAGGCATTGTGAACTCCCCAAACCTGTTGTATGAATTTACCCTGTCCACTCTTACCAGGATAGCACCATGTCACAGGCTGGGTGCTGGTCAGAGTCACAGGTTTGACCCTGGATTAAGCTGAATTCAGGTCATGCATACTTGGAATTACATGCAATCTGTGTACAATAACAGGCCAGTCAACTGAAGTGAAACAATGCAAGGTTATCCAGCATGAACTAACCAGGTTAAATAGCTTGCTGGAAATCTTGCATGGAAATAATGTTCACTTGGACACTACAAAACTAGGTGGAAAGGCAAATTGCATATGGGTTAGTAAGAGTTTACAGACAGATATTGATCGATGAGGTAACTGGACAAAAAGTTGGCAAGTGGAGTACAATGTTGGAAAATGTCAAGTTGTTCATTTGGAATGGAAGAACACAGCATGACTGAAATGGAGTAAAACTGCAGAAAACACCAATATAAGGAATTGATCAAGTCAAAGAATCATACAGATGTACAGCATGGAAACAGACCCTTTGGACCAGCTGCTGAGCAGATGTCCGAAAGTAATTTAGTCCCATATCCCTCTGATCCCTTCCTATTCATATACCCATCCAAATGTCTCTTAAATGTTGTAATTGTACCAGCCACCATCACTTCCTCTGGCAGCTCATTCCATACACGTAGCACTGTCTGTGTGAAAATGTTACCCATTAGACTCCTTTTATATCTTTCCCCTCCCACGTTAAAAGCATGCACCCTAGGTTTGGACTCCACAACCAGGGAAAAAGTCCTTGGCTATTTATCCTATCCATGCCCCTCATGATTTTGCCAACCTATATTAGGTCACCCTCAGCTTCCAGGGAAAACAGCCCCAGCCTGTTCAGCTTCTCCCTGTAGCTCAAACCCTCCAACCCTGGCAACACCCTCGTAAATCTTTTCTGAACCCTTTCAGGCTTCACAATATCCTTTTTATGTCAAGGAGACCAGAACTGCACACAGGATTCCAAAAGAGGCCGAACCAATGTCCTGTACAGCTGCTACATGACCTCCCAATACTCTGACCAATAAAGGAAAGCATACCAAATGCCTTCTTCACTATCCTATCTACCTGCGACCTACTTTCCAGGAGCTATGAACCTGCACTCCAAGATCTCTTTGTTCAGCAATACTCCCTAGGACCTTACCATTAAGTGTATAAGTCCTGCTAAGATTTGCTTTCCCAAAATGCAGCACCTCACATTTATCTGAATTAAACTCCATCTGCCACTCCTCAGCCCATTGGCCCATCTGGTCCAGATCCTGTTGTAATCTGAGGTAACCCTCTTCGCTGTCCGCCAATTTTGGTGTCATCTGCAAACTTCTTCACTATTGTTTTGGTTCACATCCAAGTCATTTATATAAATGATAAGGACGTAAGACTACACATAAACAGAGCAGCAGTAATTGGAAGGCGAACCCATTTCAATAGGTGCAGGTCAGAGAAGGTTCACTCGGATGATCCCTGGTACGAAGTGATTGTCTCATGAGCAAAATTAGAACTCCACTCACTGGTGTTTAGAAGGATGGAGATGACCTCATTCAAACACAGAGAATTCTTAATGGGCTGGATAGGATAAATGCTGAGAGGATGTTTCCCCTCATGGGAGAATCGAGGAGCTGAGGGCAGAGTCTCAGAATAAAGAGGCGCCAATTTAAGAGTGAGCTAAGGAGGCATTTCTTCTCCTTGAGGGTTAAGCATCTTTGGAACTTCTTGACACAGACAGCTCTGCTGGCATATGTACTTAAATATACATATATTTAAAGCTGAGATCGATTTTTGATCTGATGGGGTTATGGAGAAAGAGCAGGAAAGTAGTTGGTCGGAGTACTGGATCAGCCTTGATCTAATTGAATGGTGGAGCAGGCTTCAGGGGTCAAACAGCCCACTCTTGTTGCTTTTCTCTATGGTCCTGTGGTCTTAAATGGCATTCTGTGCACTATATCCCAACAACTCATTCAGGAACAGAAGTGAGGATCAGGGATAGTTGGAACAGTGGACTGCAGAATTCCATTAGAACACAGAGTTATTGGGGTGAATAACCAAAAGCATCATCAAACAGGTTACTTTTTAATGAATGTCTTCACTTTGAATCCTTGAAACCCAGCCAGCTGAAAGCAGAACGACGTCTGTTGCAGCAATAGGAATCAGAGATACTCAGGAAGAAGACACAGAATTTGAGAAGGTCAGTTAACTTGGAGGGTTGACGAGCAGGAAGAGGTGACAGAGGCAAAAAGGAGTAGAGAACATGGAGGGATGAAGGTGGGAATTTTAAATGTGAGGTGATGCCAGATTGGAAGCCAATGGAAAGCAGTGAGAGCAGTGATGATGGATGAATGGGACTTGGTCTGAGTCAGCAGATGGACAGCCAAGCTTGGACTTCACCCTTTGAGATGGTGAAGGATGAGGGTACTGGAAGAGATAGCCATAGAGATGACAAAGGCACAGGTGAAGACTTCAGCAATAATGGACGAAGACAAGATGGAGGTGGAGCTGGATGCACTCAGGATCACCCAAAATGCTGAGCACCTCAGAGATAAGAGTTTTGGTGAGGTGGTCATACCTAAGGTTCAGGCAGAGAGTAACTGAGTGACCATCAAGAGAGGCAAAGGGAGTAGGCAGAGGGTGCAGGAACCCCTTCTGGCCATTCCCCTCACAAACAAGTATACCATTTTGGATACTGTTGTGGGGGATGGCCGTTCAAGGGAAAGCAGCAGTATCCAGGTTGGTGGCACTACGGCTGGTTCTAGGGCACAGCAGGAGAGGGTAAAGGTAAACAGCACCTTCGTGATAGGAGATCGATAGTTAGGGGGACAGTCAGGAGATTCTGTGGCTGCAAACAGGAAGCTAGGATGGGGTGTTGCCTCCTGGGTGCCAGAGTCCAGGATGTCTCAGAGTGGCTGAAGAACGTTCTCAAGGGAAGGGTGAGCAACCAGAAGTCATTGTGCAAGTTGGCACAAATGTCAGAGATAGAAATAGGGACGAGGTCCTGCAGCGTGATCACAGAGATCAAGGAAAAAAGTTAAAAACCAGGATTTCATGGGTGATCATCTCCGGATTACTTCCAGTTCCATGTGCTAGTGAGAGTATGGACTGGAGGATGTGGCTGATGAAGGTGTGGCTGAAGAAAAAGGTGCAGGAGGCAGAGATTCTGATGTTTAGATCATGAGGACCTTTCCTGTGGCAGAGGTGACTTGTTCAAGAGGGACGGGCTGCACCTGAACTGGAGGGGGACTAATGTCTCGGTGGCCAGGTTTGCTAATGCTACAGGGCAGGGTTTAAACTCGGTTGGCAGAGGAGTGGGACCCTCAACAACAGGGAGGCAAGTGTGAGGCTGGAAGGAGATACAGTCATCAAAAATAGTTGAAGAGACAGGTCAGGCTGGAACACGACAGGGAGCAAGGAATGCCTGTTGGATTAAATTGCACCAATTTCAGTGCAAGCTGGCTGATAGATGAGGCTGATGAACTCAGGGCGTGGATAGGTAGGTAGGACTGCGATATTATAGCCATTACAGAAACATGGCTGAAGGAAGGACAGGACTGGCAGCTTCATGTACCAGGTTACAGGTGGCACAGAGGTGGTGGAAGGGAGGGAGGGGGGAGTTGCATTTTTGATTAAAGCGAGTGTTACTGCAGTTATCAGAGTTAAGTAACTGAAGGATCATTCAGTGAGGCTTTATGGGTGGAGCTAAGAAATAAGAAGGGGATAGTGATGTGATTGGGGTTGTAAATAGGCCCCCAAATAGTTAATGGGAATTCGAGGGACAAATATGCAGAGAGATTGGGGAGACTCGCAGGAACAACAGGATTGTCATATTAGGGGATTTTAATTTTCCTGACATAGACTGGGACTGCCAGAGTGTTCAGGGCTTAGATGGGGTGGAATTTGTCAGGGACATTCAGGAAAGTTTCCTCAAGCACGATATAGAGAGTCCAACTCAGGAAGGGGCAAATCTTAACCAACTCTTGGGAAATAGGGCAGGACATGTGACAGAGGTGACAGTGAGGGAGCACTTTGGGACCAGTGACCATAGTTGCATTAATTTTAAAATAGTTATGGAGAGTGACAAAACTGGTCCACAGGTTCAAGTTCTAAATTGGAGGAAGGCGAATTTTAATGGAATTAGACAGGAGCTTGCAGGGGTCACTTGGAGTAGTTTGTGTACAGACAAAGGGAGCTCTGGCAAGTGGGAGGCCTTTCCAAGTGAGATAGCTAGAGTTCAAAGTCTACATGTTCCTGTGAGGGTGATGGGCAAGGTTGGCAGGAATAGGGACCTCTGGATGGCAAGACACATTGAGGCTTTGACCAGAAAAAGGAGGCATGGCTCAGGGATAGGCAGCTGGGATCAAGGGAATCCCTGGAGGTATATAGGGGATACAGGACTTTACTGAAGAAGGAAATCAGGAGGGTGACAAGGGGGCTCAAGATATCCTTGGCTGAGAAGATTAGGGTGAATCAAAAGAGGTTCTTTAAGTATATTAAAGGAGAAAGAATAACTAAATACAGAATAGGGCCTCTCAAGGATTCAAGTGGTGATGTCTGTGTAGAACAGCAGGAGAAGGCAAGGTCCTCAATGAATATTTCTCCTCTGTGTTTACCGTGGAGAAAGACATGAAGACTTGGGAACTTGGGGAAGTTAGTGGTGATATCTTGGGGACGATCCATATCACACTGGAGGAGGTGTTGGATGTATTAGAATGTATGAAGGTGGATAAATTTCCAAGAACACTGCTCGAGGCTAGCGAAGGAATTACGGGGACCCTGGCTGATATTTTGCCACATTGTTAGCCACAGGGGAGGTCTGGCAGGCTGGAGGGTATTGAATGTCATGTCCTTATTCAAGAAAAACCTAAGAATTATCGACTAGTAAGCTGAACATCTGTGGTGGGTAAGTTACTTGAGGAGATTCTGAGAGATAAGATATACATGCATTTGGAAAGAGGGGGTTGGTTAGGAGTAATCAGCACGGCTTTATGCATGGGAAATCATGTTTCACAAATTGGTCTTTGATAAAGTGACCAGGAAGGTTGATGTGAGAAGGGTGGTAGATGTAGTGCATATGGATTTCAGTAAGGCTTTTGATAAGGTTCCACATGGGAGATCCCTCTGGAAGGTTAGATTGCATGGAATCCAGTGAAAGCTGGCAAATTGGATACACCATTGGCTTAACAGTATGAAGCAAAGGGGAACAAGTGGAAGGATGCTTCTCAGACTGCAGACCTCCATGTAGTAGAGTGCCTCAGGATTCGGTGCTGGACCCATTGCTGTTTGTTATCTGAATCAATGATTTGGATGAGAATGTACAAACCATGATTTGTAAGTTTGCTGATAACCCTAAAGCAGGTGGTATGGTGGACAGTGAGAAAGATTATCAGAAATTGCAGCAGGACCTTGACCACTTTGGGAAGTGGGTCAAGAAATGGCAAGTGGAGTTTAATATAGATAAGTGTGAGGTCTTGCATTTTGGAAAGTCAAATCAAGGTAGGAGTTTCATGGTGAATGGTAGGGCCTTAAGGGGTGTGGTGAAACAGAGGAACCTTGAAGTTCAGGTGCATGGTTCTCTGCAAGTGGAGTCTCAGGTGGACTGGACAATGAAGGCGGCCTTTGGGACACTGGCCTTCACCAGTCAAGGCACTGAGTATAGAAGTTGGGAAGTTATATTGCTGTTGCTGTACAGGGCATTGGTGAGGCCACATTTGGAGTATTGTGTTCAGTTTTGCTCATGCTGTTATGAGTAGGATATTATTAAACTGGAAAGAGTGCAGAAGAAATTTACAAGGATGTTACCAGGACTCGATGGTCTGATTGCGAGGCGAGGTTGGACAAGCTAAGACCTTTTTCTTTAGAGCGTAGGAGACTGAGGGGCTGTGAGGGATGGGTGAGTCTTATAGAACTCTATGAGATCATGAGAGGCATGGATAGGGTGAATGCACTCAGTCTTTTTCCCAGGGTTGAGGAATTGAGGACTAGAGGGCATCAGTTTAAGATTAGAGGGTGGTGCAGATGTGGAATGAGTTGTGGAAATGTTTGAGGCGGATACATCAGCAACATTTAAAAGACATTTGGACAAATATGTTGATAGGAAAGGATTAGGTGGATACAGGCCAATGCAGTGAAATGGGGTTAGTGTAGGTGAACATTTTGATTAGGGCCAAAGGGTCTGTCACTGTGCTGTAGGACTCTGTGACCCTTTGACAAGAATGGAATGAATACCCACCCTTGTGCTTTAAAACATTAGGTCTTTTACACCATGGGGTAAACCCTCCTGCCTAATTTAAACCAGCAACACCGAAAAGAAGTATCCCAAGCAGTAATCTGTGAAAATCTGAGTGGCCAAGAACTATTTAAAGTAAAAATTCACAACTTTATTTCTTGAAGTATAACAGAATAATTAACTTGCAACTATTTACAACTCCTTCCTCCAACCTATCTTGTACTTTCCCCTTCTGTAATACTGGTCTGAAAAAAACCTCAATTAAGATTTAACAAAAAATTCAAATTTCAAAACCAGCCAGCTGTTGAATCTTTGCAGATTTTCTCTCACAGTCAGTGTCAATGTCTTTTCTCTGTGCAAACTCCTCCAGACAGGTACCTCTCAGAGAATTCTGACTGACAGCCTACATCTGTTGGTCTTTTGGCAGTTCTCCTCCAACTGTTCAATTTTTACCAGTCTTATACCCCAAAGCATTGGATTGTTTCATTGGTTTTTAAGATTGTCAATATACTAAATTCAAATTTGATTGGGGCTTGGTATTTTAGGTTATAACTTAAACTGATTGGCTGAATTTGAATTTGTTTTTTTTGTCTCCAGGCAACCAGCTAATCTAGCTGTTCGACCACATGTTACATTGTTACCTTATTCAGAACACTTGGTGTTGTGTCAGGTAGTTCTGCGAGCTTTTAACTCTCTTAAAGGTACAGTACCCCTTACACCTTCATCAAAAGCTCAACTGTGTTACATGCCATGATACACCTGTTATTTCAAAGCACTATGTAATGTGGCTTATTGTCACCAGGACAACAGAAAATTACCTGGAACTTACAACACACACATGGCCTTTCCAATTCATGTTCAGCGCACTCTATCACAGTTCATTTTAACTAAAATGCATTAGCTCCATACCCTTTTACCTCCTGCCTTTTATATCAAACACCAACCTAGCTTGCTCTCAAATGCACACTTGATCAGTGCTTAATTCTGGGAGAACATTCCAAAATCTCATTGCCATCAGTGTGCAAGAGGTTTCTTCTGCTCCTCTGACTGAAATGTGCCATTTTTCATCTTATCGCTCAGCATTTCCAGCTGAGTTAGCTCAGTCTTCTGATTTACCTCTTCGTAGTTTAAAAAAAACACAATCAAGTCACCCCTTAAACACCCTCTACTCGACTTGAAATCGTTCAGTTTTTCACAGTGACAGCAAAGTGCACTTGCCCAACTCACCAAACAAGCCTCCTTCACAGCACCTTCAAACTAACGATGCTGACCAATTGTGAGTCCAGTTCTCAGTCACTCATCACCCTGACTTGGAGCAAAATTGGTGTTCTTTGGCTGTCCCGAACTCAACATCTTGCAACTCCTTTCCCTGACAGTATTATGGGCCCACACACAGACTTCATGGGCTGCAGCGGTTCAAGAAAGGCAGCTCACCCCTACCTTCTCAAGGGCAATTAAGGAGAGGTGATAAATCTTGGCCCAGCCAGTGATGCCCCCACATTTCACAAACAAATGAAACAAACCGGCACTGTGCCCTCTCTGTTATCTTTATCACTTTTCCAGAATGAAGAGTTCAAAAGTGCATATCGGATTGATCTATGACCAGAGTGACATTTTCTGTTGAGCGACTCTTCCAACTGTTGTGACTTGATGTAGATGTGCCAGTCACTTCTCCTGAGACCTGTGATATTGTCATTTCGTGACTCAGCTCAGAAGCAGCGGTGATTTGGAGAAGTCAGCCCTGCATGCTCAGTCTTGCAGTTCCTGCAGTTCTGGTGATTGTACAGTCATGTGTCATTGGGATGGACCGATAGTACTCTTTAACCAGGCCCAGTTGTACGATTGGTTTATTTTGAACATGTCAGCAAGGAATTTGTTTTGCTATGGCCTTATCCCCGGAAGATGCTCTTTCTCAGTAAACTATAAATTTGAATCCACCAATCTGTCTTTACTCAACCAGCCAGTTTTCTATCATTCAGTGGAGGAGATTTATGCTGAAATTCTATTACCAAAATGTACCAATCCTCAGTTACTCATATTAAATTCCATCTATCAGGTTTACTTTTCATTCTCTGATTTTTCACCTCATTATTCCTAAATAAACCTGAAGAAGAATCACTGCACCCGAAACATGAACGCCACTTTCTCTCCATAGATGGTGCCAGAGCTGCTGAAATTTTCCAACAATTTTTGTTGCTTTATTTCTTTGTCATTCTGTGAAGTTTAAACAGTGCGCCATGGATAATCCATATATTTTCAAGTGGAAACTATCACTATTACTCTGTCATTTTCCCCTTTTGTTTTTGAGTCTGGACCTCTGAGATGAAGTTCAGATGAGCTTGGAACAGCAGATTGTTTGAAAGTAGAGAAGAGAGGCAAATTTTTTCTGTTCGCAACTGGCCTGGAAGATCATGTACCACCCTCTGCGTGAAAAAGTTGCCCCTTAGGTCGCTTTTTTTTAATCTTTCCCCTCTCACCCTTAACCTATGCCCTCTAGTTCTGGACTCCTCCATCCCAGGGAAAAGACTTTGCCTATTTATCCTATCCCTCACGATTTTATAAACCTCTGTAAGGTCATCCCTCAGCCTCCGACGCTCCAGGGAAAACAGCCCCAGCCTGTTCAGCCTCTCCCTGTAGCTCAAATCCTCCAACCCTGGCAACATCCCTGTAAATCTTTTCTGAAATCTTTCAAGTTTCGCTACATCTTTCTGATAGGAAGGAGACCAGAACTGCATGCAATATTCCTAAAATGGCCTAACCAATGTCCTGTACAGCTGCAACATGACCTCCCAACTCCTGTACTCAATACTCTGACCAACAAAGGAAAGCATACCAAACACCTTCTTCACTATCCTATCTATCTGCAACTGTACGTTCAAGGAGCTATGAACCTGCACTCCAAGATCTCTTTGTTCAGCAACACTCCCTAGTACCTTACCATTAAGTGTAAGTCCTGCCCTGATTTGCTTTCCCAAAATGCAGCACCCCACATTTGTCTGAATTAAACTCCATCTGCCACTCCTCAGCCCATTGGCCCATCTGATTACGATCCCATGGTAATCTGTGATAACCTTCATCGTGTACACTTCACCTCCAATTTTAGTGTCATCTGCAAACTTACTAACTTACTTACTTACTACCTCTTATGCTCACATCCAAATCATTTATATAAATGACAAAAAGTAGAGGATCCAGCACCGATCCTTGTGGCACTCCACTGGTCATAGGCCTCCAGTCTGAAAAACAACCCTCCACCACCACCCTCTGTCTTCTACCTCCAGTTCAGTATCCAAATGGCTAGTTCTCCCTGTATTCCACGTGACTTAACCCTGGATGTAAGTTTGCTTGCTGAGCACGAAGGTTCAGCTTGTCAGCTTGGTGAGCAAACCTACATCCAGAACCTCAACCTGAGCTACAAATCTTCTCAAAATTCTTTGTGATCTAACCTTGTTAACCAGTCTCCCATGAGGAATCTTGTCGAATGCCTTGCTGAAGTCCATAGAAGTCACATCTACCGCTCTGCCCTCATCAATCCTCTTTGTTACTTCTTCAAAAAACTCAAACAAGTTTGTGAGACATGATTTCCCACACACAAAGCCATGTTGACGATCCCGAATCAGTCCTTGCCTTTCCAAATACATGTACATCCTGTCCCTCAGGATTCCCTCCAACAACTTGCCCACCACTGAGGTCAGGCTCACCGGTCTATAGTTCCCTGGCTTGTCTTTACCGCCCTTCTTAAACAGTGGCACCACATTAGCCAACCTCCAGTCTTCCAGCACCTCACCTGTGACTATCGATGACACAAGTATCTCAGCGAGGGGCCCTACAATCACTTCTCTAGCTTCCCACAGAGTTCCCGGGTACACCTGATCAGGTCCTGGGGGATTTATCTACTTTTATGCATGAAGACATTCAGCCCCTTATCCTCTGTAATATGGACATTTTTCAAGATGTCACCATCTATTTCCCCACATTCTGTATCTTCCATGTCCTTCTCCACAGTAAACACTGACTCAATACACTCATTTAGCATATTCCCCATCTCCTGCGGCTCCATACATAGGCTGCCTTGCTGATCTTTGAGGGGCCCTATTCTATCCCTAATTACTCTCTTGTCCTTAATGTGTTTATAAAATCCCTTTGGATTCTCCTTAACCCTATTTGCCAAAGTTATCTCATGTCCCCGTTTTTGCCCTCCTGATTTCCCTCTTCATTATACTCCTATTGCCTTTATGCTCTTCTAGGGATTCACTCGATCTCTGCTGTTGCTACCTGACAGTTACCTCCTTCCCCGTCTTAACCAAAACTTTAATTTCTCTTGTCATCCTGTATCCCCTACACTTACTCGTCTTGCCTTTCACCCTAATAGGAACGTACTGTTTCTGGACTCACGTTACCTCATTTTTGAAGGCTTCACATTTTCCAGCCACCCCTTTACCTGTGAACATTCACCCCGAATCAACTTTTGCCTAATACTGTCAAAATTGGCCTTCCTTCAATTTAGACCTTTAACTTTTAGATCCTGTCTGTCCTTTTCAATCACTACTTTAAAACCGATAGAATTATGGTCTCTGCTCCCAAAGTACCCCCTTACAGAAACCTCAGTCTGTCCTGCCTAATTTATCAACAGTAGGTGAGGTTTTTCACCTTCTCTTGTGGGTACATCCACATACTGAATCAGAAAATCTTCTTGTACGCACTTGACAAATTCCTCAGCATCTAAACCCTTCACACTATGGCAGTCCCACTCTGTGTTTGGAAAGTTAAAATCCCCAACCATAACCAGCCTATTATTCTTCCAGATTACTGAGAAATCCTTACAAATTTGTTTCTCAATTTCCCGCTGACTATAATACAATCCCAATAAGGTGATCATCCCTTTTCCATTTCTCAGTTCCACCCAAGTAATTTCCCTGCATGTATTTCCGGGAATATCCTCCCTCAGCACAGCTGTAATGCTATCCCTTATCAAAAACGCCACTCCTCCTCCTCTCTTGCCTCCCTTTCTATCCTTCCTGTAGCATTTGTATCCTGGAACATTAGTCCAGATCTGCCCATCCCTGAGCCACATTTCTGTAACCGCAATGATATTTCAGTCCCATGTTCCTAACCATGCTCTGAGTTCATCTGCCTTCCCTGTTAGGCCTCTTGCATTGAAATAAATGCAGTTGAATCTATCTTTGTCCTAGCCTGCCCTGACTGTTTGACTCGCTCCTTTTCCTAATTGAATCAATCTCAGATTGATCTCTTTCCTCACGACCTCCCTGGGTTTCACATGGCCCCCCACCCCGATCTCAATAGCTTAAATCCCCCCGAGCAGCTCGAGCAAATCTCCCTGCCAGTATACTAGTCCCCTTCCAATTCAGGTGCAATCCATCCTTCTTGGACAGGCCACTTCTACCCCAGAAAAAATTCCAATGATCCAAAAATGTGAACCCTTCTTCCCTGCACCAGCTCCTCAGCGATGCATTCATTTGCTCTATCCTCACTAGCTCATAGAACTGGGAGTAATCCAGATATTACTACTCTTGAGGACCTCCTTTTTAAAATCCTGCCTATATTCCTGTACTCATCCTTAAGAATCTCATCCTTTTCCCTTCCTATGTCATTAGTTTCAATGTATATAATGACCTCACATTGGTCCCACTCCCCTTTGAGAATATTCTGCATTCTCTCTGAGATATTTTTGATCCTGGCACCAGGGAGGCCACACACCATTCTGATTTCTCATGGTTGGCTACAGAAATATCTACCTGTACCTCTGCCTGGACAGTCTCCGTTCACAATCGATTGCTTGGAATCTCATTACATTAGAGCCAGTCTCAGTACCAGAAACTTGGCTTTCCGTGCTACATTCCCCTGAGAGTCCATCACCCCTTACATTTTCCAAAGCAGCATACTTATTGGAGATAGGGATAGCCACAGAAGACTCCTGCACTACCAGCCTTCCTCTCATACCTTTCCTGGCTGGCTGTATCTATTTGGCTGTATCTGTAGCTTTTCTGCACCCCCCCCCCCCCCCAACTCCTATAACTGCCATCCATCACACTTCGTAGCCCTTATAAATTCCTCATTGCCTCAAACTGCCACTCCAACCGATCCAAATCATAGGATTCGCAACCGAAAACACTTGCTGCAGACATAACATGGGAATTCTCCCCAATCTCCCATATCTGACAGGAAGAGCACATCATGCTACTAAAGGCCATCTTTGCTCTTTCACAATCTACAGACCCAGAAAATAGCAGTCTTACAGCTCTAAAAAACAGTGCTCCAGGCTAACTGAGTAGCTATGTTTCATCTTTTTAAATTTTAATCAAGTGACAGAACTCAATAAAACATATAACCAAGAAGACCCCACTCTACCCATTATTAAAAAAAGACAGCATGGTTAGACTTAAAAACTATGCACTTATCTGCTCCTGTGGGCTGTGAGCTCTTCCACAAAGTTTCTTCCAATGTCAGCTGTGAAGTTTGCTGTTTGTTAATTTTTCTTAGACTCACTCCAATGTCCAGAAATATTTGAACTCCAACAGCAAAGGTGTTAACTGTGCAGATTCACTGCTGTGTCAGACAGCAGTGTAGCTTTCTCTCTCTCTCTCTCTCACTGACCATGTGGCCTCTATCCTTCTCTCTCTTCCTCCTTTTCGAAGTGCTATTGTTTTGATCTTTCTTCCTCAAAGGTCCAAAAGATTGCAATCGCTTATAAAACAGTAATTATTGCTCCTGGACTTTGAGGAAAAACAGCTCCAACACCTAAAAATCCCTCAAAAAAGGAGCAGCTCTGACAGCCACAAATTTTTCCCTTCCTCCATCCTAAATTACCTGTCGACGGAAATGTCCCCAAAATGGTTCCCATTTGTTGTCCATGATATTCACTGTCTGTGATACATTTGTCCATGTGTCAACTATGGTTACAATCTGCATAAATGTGTATTTGCTTGAATTAATCAGTCAGTTTCTACAGAATTGCTTATCTACTGTTCTTCACAAAGGCATGTGCATTCAGAAGTACACTCTATCATCTTTCTGATTATTTATAAGCCTGCCAACAAGCAGAATGCAGAGCATCAGAAAGCTGTCTTTGATATGTCACCACATCTCACCCATTGAGAAAAAGGACCAACTGAATCAGACAGTAACATTACCCAATTTTACACATCAGAAACAACAGTTCTCTCAGCTATTAAAAATTCCCACTGCAGTACTCGGATGAGGGATGATGCACTGTTTAAGAATCAGTACAGAGGGAACACCGCACTGTGGGAGGGCCAGTACTGAGGGAATGCCGCACTGTGGGAGGGTCAGTACTGAGGGAACACCGCACTGTGGGAGGGTCAGTACTGAGGGAACACCGCACTGTGGGAGGGTCAGTGCTGAGGGAACACCGCACTGTGGGAGGGTCAGTACTGAGGGAACACCGCACTGTGGGAGGGTCAGTGCTGAGGGAACACTGCACTGTGGGAGGGTCACTAGTGAGGGAATGCCGCACTGTGGGAGGGTCAGTACTGAGGGAACACCGCACTGTGGGAGGGTCAGTACTGAGGGAACACCGCACTGTGGGAGGGTCAGTACTGAGGGAACACCGCACTGTGGGAGGGTCAGTACTGAGGGAACGCCGCACTGTGGGAGGGTCAGTACTGAGGGAACGCCGCACTGTGGGAGGGTCAGTGCTGAGGGAACGCCGCACTGTGGGAGGGTCAGTACTGAGGGAACGCCGCACTGTGGGAGGGTCAGTGCTGAGGGAACGCCGCACTGTGGGAGGGTCAGTACTGAGGGAACACCGCACTGTGGGAGGGTCAGTACTGAGGGAACGCCGCACTGTGGGAGGGTCAGTACTGAGGGAACGCCGCACTGTGGGAGGGTCAGTGCTGAGGGAACGCCGCACTGTGGGAGGGTCAGTGCTGAGGGAACACCGCACTGTGGGAGGGTCAGTGCTGAGGGAACACCGCACTGTGGGAGGGTCAGTGCTGAGGGAACACCGCACTGTGGGAGGGACAGTACTGAGAGAACACCGCACTGTGGGAGGGTCAGTGCTGAGGGAACGCCGCACTGTGGGAGGGTCAGTACTGAGGGAACGCCGCACTGTGGGAGGGTCAGTGCTGAGGGAACGCCGCACTGTGGGAGGGTCAGTGCTGAGGGAACGCCGCACTGTGGGAGGGTCAGTGCTGAGGGAACACCGCACTGTGGGAGGGTCAGTGCTGAGGTAACACCGCACTGTGGGAGGGTCAGTGCTGAGGGAACACCGCACTGTGGGAGGGTCAGTGCTGAGGGAACACCGCACTGTGGGAGGGTCAGTGCTGAGGGAACACCGCACTGTGGGAGGGTCAGTGCTGAGGGAACACCGCACTGTGGGAGGGTCAGTGCTGAGGGAACACCGCACTGTGGGAGGGTCAGTGCTGAGGGAACGCCGCACTGTGGGAGGGTCAGTACTGAGGGAACGCCGCACTGTGGGAGGGTCAGTGCTGAGGGAACGCCGCACTGTGGGAGGGTCAGTACTGAGGGAACACCGCACTGTGGGAGGGTCAGTGCTGAGGGAACACCGCACTGTGGGAGGGTCAGTGCTGAGGGAACACCGCACTGTGGGAGGGTCAGTGCTGAGGGAACGCCGCACTGTGGGAGGGTCAGTACTGAGGGAACGCCGCACTGTGGGAGGGTCAGTGCTGAGGGAACGCCGCACTGTGGGAGGGTCAGTGCTGAGGGAACGCCGCACTGTGGGAGGGTCAGTACTGAGGGAACACTGCACTGTGGGAGGGTCAGTACTGAGGGAATGCCGCACTGTGGGAGGGTCAGTGCTGAGGGAACACCGCACTGTGGGAGGGTCAGTACCGAGGGAACACCGCACTGTGGGAGGGTCAGTGCTGAGGGAACGCCGCACTGTGGGAGGGTCAGTACTGAGGGAACACCGCACTGTGGGAGGGTCAGTGCTGAGGGAATGCTGCACTGTGGGAGGGTCAGTACTGAGGGAATGCCGCACTGTGGGAGGGTCAGTGCTGAGGGAATGCCGCACTGTGGGAGGGTCAGTGCTGAGGGAACACCGCACTGTGGGAGGGTCAGTACCGAGGGAACACCACACTGTGGGAGGGACAGTACTGAGAGAACACCGCACTGTGGGAGGGTCAGTGCTGAGGGAACGCCTCACTGTGGGAGGGACAGTACTGAGAGAACACCGCACTGTGGGAGGGTCAGTGCTGAGGGAGTACTATCAGGGAGTTCAGAATATGGGAGTAGTGTTGAAACTGCTTCGTTTTCTTTCAGGAGAGAAGTGGTTTCAGGATTTTGTTTGCCCTCTCGGATACATTGTGTTGAAAGAAGAGCAAAGGACTTGGAGGAGTGTCTCTCGTGGACTGTGGAAACAATAAATAATTTCTAAACTGACATCATTAAACTCATTCTTGGTCATAATTGCATTGCTGGGCAGTTGGGACCTTGCTGTGTGCAAACTTCTGCTGTGCTTATATCTAACAGTAACGTGCTTTGAATATCATTAATTGCCTGTTTGAATGTGTTATTCTTCCTATCTAATCATTGAGATCATTGACAGATTGATCAATATAAAATTCAAGACAGGAATAAAACGAAAAGGTCCCCATTCGGAATGTCACCTTGGTACAGTCGACCTAGAATGAGTAACTAAACCTCATTGACATATATTTTGCACTGGAGCTCATCAGATTCTGTTGGAAACATCAGAGGCAAAGGTTCAAACCAGAACCGTTTTATTCTGTCCCTTGTAATAATTTACCAGGAGAATTACTGAGCCCACTACAAGCTTGACTGTGCTTTCCATTATTAACAACATTTGATATGTGGGCCTCTGCAGTTCACTGTTTTGACCAACAGAGCATATAAACAACAGCCACAATCAATACAAACCACATTGCTGGGAATATGCTCAAAATCATGGATCTTTCAACCTGAAGGCGGAACGACAGTCCAGTTTTCCCAAAAATTTGTCACCTGCCAAGACTTCCCTCAACATTTATTGGGCTGTGTGCCATGACACCTCGGAGATAATTGGCTCATTTCCTGTGTTGATCTTGTTGAAGCACACTCTTCAGGAAGTGACTTGCATTTGATTTTTACTCACATTATGAGTAATACATCACTATCTGCACTTTGTTGAGATATTCAATATTGGGAAAGACTGCTAGACTGGTGAGTTGAGGGTTTGTTGTAGTGTGTGAGTGAGTGGGCGGCACGGTGGTTAGCACTGCTGCCTCACAGCGCCTGAGACCCGGGTTCAATTCCCGCCTCAGGCGATTGTCTGTGTGGAGTTTGTACATTCTCCCTGTGTCTGCGTGGGTTTCCTCCGGGTGCTCTGGTTTCCTCCCACAGTCCAAAGATGTGCGGGTCAGGTGAACTGGCCATGCTAAATTGCCTGTAGTGTTAGGTAAAGGGGTAAATGTAGGGGTATGGGTGGGTTGCGCTTCGGCGGGTCGGTGTGGACTTGTTGGGCCGAAGGGCCTGTTTCCACGCTGTAAGTAATCTAATCTAATCTAACCCCCAGTTTCAGCCCATCTCCAATGCATCAACCAACAGCTCTTGTCAATATTACCCGTGACGGTCATTTCCCTGCCGTTGCTCAATATTATATCTTTGTTTTGTTTCAGTCCTGGTTTTCCATGACATGTAGGATCACAATGATCTGAAAGTTTGCAGTGCTTCCCTGGACAACGCTAAGATTTCATCTCGCTGGCCCACAAAAGATTGAGGGCATTTGTTAGATTAGCTGACTTACAGTGTGAAAACAGGCCCTTCGGCCCAACAAATCCACACTGACCCTCCGAAGATCAACCCACCCAGACCCATTCCCCTGCACCTAACACTACTGGCAATTTAGCATGGTGAATTCACCTAACCTGCACATTTTCCTTTGGACTGTGGGAGGAAACCCGTGCAGACACGGAGAGAATGTACAAACTCCACACAGACAGTTGCCTGAGGCGGGAATTGAACCTGGGTCTCTGGCACTGTGAGGCAGCAGTGCTAACCACCGTGCCACCCACTTACTGTTTAAACATCTCCAGCCCCACAAGTCTCTGCCAGGTCTGATTCCCTGCACTTCTGGTCTCTTGTGCATCACAGATTTCAATCACTTCATCACTGGCAGTCATACCTTCAGCTGACTTTTCAAGTTCCTCTGCGAACTTCTCCAGCTCTCTCTTGTTCCTTTATTAAGGTTCACTTTAAAACTGCATCTGTCCCAGTTTTGTGGCTCTGTACTTTTGTTTTGACAACGTACGTGGGAATCCACCTTGAGATGCTTGCTCACCTTAAAGATTCAGCACAAACTGTTGCCATTTGGTGCAATTGTTCTGTCAAAAAAACACAAAACAGAGCCCCTGTCTGAATTGCTGTATCCAGCTCTGTACACTTGCTTTTGTAAAAGGATGCTGTGAATCTTTTTCTGCATTCTTCTGACTATTTGCCAGCAACTCGGGGAAAGCTCAGGTGAAAGAAACAATGATGGAAGAAATGTATCTCTATGCCATCTATCACCACTGAGTGATGACCCAAGCATGCCACGCGGAAAGTGTGGCAGCCAATTCGCAAACTCCCCCAAAAAAGCGACGGGATAATGAGCTGGAAATTCGCTTTGAAATCACTGATTGAGGGAGAAACTTAAAGGCCAGGAGAATACAATACTCAAGATTTGTTACATTTTTTTATTGTTCCCAAAGAAATTTACTGCAGGTACACAACCGGGATTGAAATAGAGGATGACAACAGCAATACCACAACCTGAGTCACCAGCAAGCAATGGTTTGGAGATCCAGTGAAGTTGGCCTATCACTGATCTGGAACCAAGCAGTGCAGGGAAAGTGAGACCACATGTGAAAAACCCACAGCTGCAGACTCTACAGGCTACAGAAGGACTGTAATGTTTATCTTATAACTTTCTTTATCTTCCTAATTTGTGTAGAACTTTCTCTTCATTTTCTATTTTTGTACCTCATCTATTTTAGTACCTAGGTCCATTGTCCCGAAGATGGTGCTGTATTTGACAACATTGTCCACGTCTTTGCAATTTGTACTTGAGTACATGTGACAATAAGCCTAATTCTAATTCTAATGCTAACCACAGAGCAGCAATGACATTCACAGCCAACTGGAAGAAAGAGAGATGTAAAAATAGAGTTGAAGATCTTCATGCTTCTTCCCAGTCTCTCAATGAAAGCATAACCTGGCCAGGTCCACTAACAGTGCCTCCTCATGCACCTTTGGTGTTGAATAGAATAGGCTGGTGATGAGGGAAAATGTGGAGTTTCAGGAGCTCACTGGTCAGAGGTAGTCAGTCAGTGAACACTTGGTAATCTTTCACATCATGCCATTTCTTCTGCCCTGGAAAGCTGGTGTTCAACAAGACTGCCTGTCTTCACTGGCCCAGGTCATACTTCTACAGAGTTATTCTGGCCCAGGACCTGCTCTGTGTGCTTATGGGTGCAACACAGTAATCCTCTTTTAGAAGGTGTCTAGCATGCTTCCCTTCGTTGCTCAGACCTTTGAGCATAGCAGTTGAGATGTCACATTAAGGTTATACAGGCCGTTGCTGTCACCACTTCTGGAATACTGTGTCTAGTTCTTGTCACCCTATGACAGCAAGGATATTATCAAGCTGGAGAGGGTTAAGAATTTACCAGGATGTTGCTGGGAGTTGAGGGTTTGATTTATAAAGACAGGTTGGGTTGGCTGGGACGATTTCCACAGGAGCATTGGAGGCTGAGGAGTGACCTTACAGAGGTTTATAAAATCATGAGGGGCATGGTTAAGGTTAATGGCAGGTGTCTTTTCCCTGGGGGTGGGGGAGGGGGGAGGTGGGGGTGGTGGGAGTGGGACATTTCAAGACTCAGGGGCATATTTTTAAGGTGAGAGGAGAAAGATTTGCAAAAGGACACATGGGGCAATTGTTTTTTGACAGAGAGAGTGGATTCGAGTGTGGAATGAACTTCCATCAGAATTGGTGGCTGCGGGTACAGTCACAATGTTTAAAAGACACTTGGGTAAGTCCATGAAGAAAAAACGTTTGGAGTGATATGGGCCAAGCACAGGCAGCTGGGACTAATTTTCTTTGGGAACATGGTTGGCACGGATTGGTTGGATAGCAGGGTCTGTTTCCATGCTCTATGACTCCATGTCTCTATCCATATCTGAGGTCATTTGTTCCTCAGCAGGACCAGTGGTGGAGAAGGAGATGACTGAGAGACTCAGTGACCCATTATCAGAAGCCAACCAGGCACATTCTCATTTGGTCATTGAAGGCTTCATCTCCCTGACCTCTGCAGCTCGATTCAAAACTGTAGACAATTTAAAAACCTTGCAAAAAAATGAAACAAGAACAATGGAATCTCATATGTACACCTGAAAGGAAGATTGGTTTAAAGTCTCATCTGAATGACTGCTTCTCTGACAATGCAGCAAACCCTCAGCATTGCAATGGAATGTCCACCTGAAGTTAGTAATCACTTCTCTGGCTTTGTATTCAGACACACAACCTTGAAAAGATGACAGAGAGAGGAAGTATAATGCACTGTTCCTTGGCAGGCAGAGTTAAGCTGAAGAGTGGGGTGGAACCAGAGAAGTAACAGATTGGAAAGCGAGGCAGATGTGATCCATGGAAGATCATCAGTTGGAGTACCATTGATCCAAAGTACAGCAGAGGTTATTGCAGGTAACGGGCAACATGATATGGAAACATTCCCTGCCAACAGGAAACAGCAATAATTTGCAACTGGGTGACACCACGGACATAGTAAAATGCAACCAACTTCTGAGCTTCAGATCCTCACAAACACTTTAAACACTTTGTTGGAGTGTCATCAGGAAAAACGAATTGACTCTGATCCATCTGATGAGCGATGATAATGAGCTATTATCACAGATCGTGGTTGGCCACAGAGGTCAATTTTAGGAATGTCTCAGATAAGATGTGGAGAGAGGGTTTAAGGAGGAACTTCCAGAGCTTAGGGTTCAGAACTACGAAGGCACAAGCACTTCCAGAACACCAATTCAAATCAGAGAAGCTGAAGAATTTGATGCCATTATGAAAGGAGTACCTCAATACCACGAGGTTATGGGGCTGGAGAAGATTACTGAGCTGGGGAGGGTGAAGTCTCAGGGTTTTTGAAAACTAAGATGAAAAGTTTAAAACTGAGGTCTTGCTGCACCGTGAGCCAATGCAGATGAATAATTATTTCAGTCAAGGAGAACAGGACTTTATCTGACTTAAGATACAGGCAAACAAGTCATGTGTGAATTCAAGATATGGGTGACAGGAGAACACTGGACGGGTCAATGACAGAGAGAAGCCAAGGCATGGCTGCTCAATGTAGAATGTGCAAGACATCAGAGTCAGTTGATACCTTGCCAACTTCCAGAAAAGGAGGCAACAAAAATGGGAAACTAACAAATATAAACAAGAAACCCCAGGAACCCCATCCAGGAGAAAGATCTAAATAGAAATCAAGAGACGACAGCTTCCCTTCACTTGGAGGTCACCACTGATGATGTTACCTAGCCAGGTAATGAAACGTCTGGATATCAAACCTACAGCTCAGCGAGCACACCTACACCCTAAACCTCAACTCTGAGCTACAAACCTTCACAAACCTTGCAAGGAATGTAGGACAGACTGCTCTCTCCTTTATGTTATATACATTGCTGAGGTACAAATATTGCTGACTGGGCCAGCATTTATCACTGATCCCGAATTGCCATTGACAAGATGGTGCTGATGGGCCATCTTGAAACACAGTCCAGTGATGTCAGAACACCTGAGGCATCGGGGTGGCACAGTGGATCAGTGGTTAGCACTGCTGCCTCACAGCGCCAGGGACCTCGGTTCGATTTGGAGTTTGCACATCCTCCCCGTGCCTGCGTAGATTTCCTCCCACAATCCAAATACATGCAGGTGATGTGAAGTGGCCAAGCGAAATTGCCCATAATGTTCAGGGGTGTGTAGGTGAGGGCGATGAGGGGCGGAATTGAACCCTGGTCCCTTGCGCTGTGAGGCAACAGTGCTAACCACTGAGCCACCATGGTGCATCGCACCACCAGCTTCTCCAGGGCAACTAGGGATGGGCACTAAATGCTGACCCAGCCAGCAAAGTTCATACTTCAGGCATGCTAAGAAAAACAGCAGTAGTGTGGACAGATTGTAACTGAAGCAGGAGTGTAGTCTCTGCCGTAGATACTTGTAATCCTGCACTTGGACATTTGAGTGAAACAAGGTCATTTTGTAATGATGCTGCATTGACAACCTTCAATATTTTCCCTTCCTGATTGACTTCTTTCTAAAACTTCACTTAAGCAGTGAACCGGTTCCGACGATCTGCAAGAGCTTCACTTTGAAGCTGATGATGCCATTTGCAGCTCTCCATATACACCTCACAAATCCCTGACGCTTAATTTCTGGTGTCTACTGGACACCAGGCACCTTTTCTCCCCAGGTCCTTGTTCGCTTGGAATATTAACTGAATCGGAACATCATGTAAAATGAGAAACTGAGGCAGTCGAGAGTTTTGTGTGGTTTCCACATTCCCAGGTGTGGGCTCGGAAGCCACACAAAGAACACCAAAAGGTCAGAGTAAAATGGCAGCCTTGTGACTTTTTCAGGCAGGCAATGACATCATTTGTATGAAAATATTGCTTGCAGCAGTAATCTGAGAATGTCAGAGTCTGCACAATCGAAACACCAGAGCAACAGCTTACATGAGGGAACCACTATAAGTGTGATCAAGCTGGAGCTGAGTGGGATGCTGTGTTTTGAATTAGTGTGCAGGGAGAACACAGCAGAGATGTACAGAGGGAGACCATTCTTTCCCTAACCTACTAAATAATGACTGGTGTGTATCCTCACCTCATCAACCTGCCTTGGTCCATTTCCTTTCACACCTTGGCTGAACAAATCTCAACAACGTCAGTTTCACCATTCTAAACCAGCCATGTTTTCTTGCCCATTGTGAAATTCATTGCAAACACATTACTCATTCATTAAAAATCACACATAAAGCAATAGTTAACAATGTGTTATGACTCTGACAGGAAGAACACTTTGCTAATCATAGAATCCATAAGACCATATGACATAGCAGCAGAAATGAGGCCATTCAGCCCATCAGATCTGCTGTGCCAATCACAGTGATAAGTTTCCCAACCCCATTCTCCCACTTTCTCCCCATAACCCTTGATCCCCTTGATACTCAAGAACCTATCTATCCCCGTCTTAAGTACACTCAATGACCTGGCCTCCACAGCCTTCTGTGGCAGTGAATTCCATAGATTCCCCACTCTCTGGCTGAAGAAGTTTCTCCTCATCTCATTCGCAAAGGTCTTCTGTTTATTCTAAGGCTGTGCCCTCAGGTCCTAGTCTCTCCTACCAGTGGAAACACCTTCCCAACATCCACTCTGTCCAGGCCATTCAGGATTCTCTATGTTTTAATTAGATCCCTCCTCATCCTTCTCAACTCCAGCCAGTATAGACGCAGAGTCCTTAAACGTTCCTCGTATGTTAAGCTTTCCATTCCTGGGACCATTCTTGTAAATCTCCCGAACATGTTTCAGGACCAGTCCATCCTTCCTGATATTTGGGGCCCAAAACTGTGCGCAATGCTCCAAGTGTGGCCTGACCAAAGCATTATAAAGTGTCAGAAGTACATCCCTGCTTTCATATTCAAGTCCTCTCAAAATAAATGCCATCACTGCATGTGCCTTCCTAACTAATGACGCAACCTGCAAGTTTACCTTGAGGGAATCCTGGGCTGGAACTCCCAAGTCTCTTTGCACCTCAGACTTCTGCATTTTCTCCCCATTTAGAAAATAGTCCAGGCCTCTATCCTTCCGACCAAAGTGCATGACCTCACACTTACCCATTTGTCTTCTATCTGCCACTTCTTTGCCCACTCTCCTAACCTGTCCACATCTTTCTGCAGCTTCCCCACCTCCTCAATGCATCCTTCCCTCTATCTATCTTTGTATTGTCTACAAACGTAGCCAGAGTGTCCTCAGTTCCTTCATCGAGATGGTTAATGTATAAAGTGATAAGTAACGGCCCAACACTGAGCCTAGCGGAACCTTGTCACCGGGTGCCATCCTGAGAAAGATCCTTTGGTCCCCACTCTCTGCTTTCTGCCAGATAGCCAAGCATCTATCCATGCTCACACCTTGCCTCCAACACCATGTGCCCTTACCGTACTCAGTAGCCTCCTGTGCCACACCTTGTCAAAGGTCTTCTTGAATTAGAGAATCCCTCCAGTGTGCAAACAGACCATTCAGCCGATCAAGTCCACCCCTGAAGAGTATTTCACACAGACCGAGTCCCCTATATTTGCCATGACTAATCCACCTACCTGCACATCTTTGGACTGTGGGAGGAAACTGGAGCACAGACACAGGGAGGATGTGCAAACTCCACTCAGACAGTCGCCTGAGGCTGGAGTCAAACACAGATGTCTGACATTGTGAGGCAGCAGTGCTAACCACTGTACCTGCCTAATGAAGCCCCAAAACTCCACGAGCTATACCAGGAGCATAAATGTTTTAAATCAGTTATCAACATAGCCAAAGCATTTCCCTTTGTTACTCTTATCCAGAATAAAAGGGTTCTACAGCTGAAATAACTCCACAGGAACCAACATCCCATCACCAAATCACCCTTAATTTATACACGGAGGGTTCTTGACAATGATCCAGCTCCCTCAGAGCCAGCTCTCAGAGTGAACAGAATCCCTGACAGTCCTGTTTCTATCTGTCAGCCAGGGCTCCCTGATTGAATCAGTTTAACAGCCCCAATTGAGGAACTTTGATTCTATGAGGTCTCACTCGCTGATCTGGTTGCAGTCACTCCACAGGTCAAAGGGGAAAAGCGTGCCTCTGTATGCCAAAGATTCAAATTCAAGTAACAAAATAAGATGACTTCTCAGAGACTCCACATTTCTTGTCAATACGATCCAAATTCTGACAGTTATAGTGTGATGGAAAATCTTCAGACCAGTCTTCAGTTCAGATGGAAAGTCAGTAAGACATTGGTCATTGAATAGAAGGATAGATTTAGCTTTTAGGATGAGTGAGATCGATAAAATACTTCCAAAAATCCTTTATTGAGAGAGAGAGATCTGTACAGCTTGTCCTGTTGGAAGGTTTGTTTTTTTTTGATGGGAGAGAGTGAAGGAGACAGAGATTGAGAGAGAAAGAGAGAGAGGGATAGAGACTAACGTATTTTATACATTGGAGAACCATCCAGGTGCCCTAGAAAAACACAGACCAACTTCAGAAGAACATTGCTCAGCAGTGTTCAGCACATATGTCTGATCTGTTCAAAATCACGTTCGTCCAACAACTAAAGCATTAAATGTCATCTCTTATCGCTCTAAAAAGCTTTGCTAGTCTCTATTCCATAAATTATTCAACCTTGTGTCATTAGCAGCTGAGTCACAGCTCACATTACATGTTTCACCTCTCCCTTCAAAAGCGTGGTGAAGCTTTTTTGAATCCCAGATTATCCAAAACAGTTCCACATTCTTGTTCCTTGCGGTCTTCAAATAAATATGTTCTCCCAGCAAACAATGAGCAATGTAAAATGCTCTGTCACCACAGGCTAACACCATCTTAACTCCAGGTAGATACAATACAGGTGTGGGGACTGAGGATGGAGATAGATTGGTGAAGGCTTTCTAGAAAGACTGTCCCAAAGATATGAGGAGCAGTGGACACACTGAACTATTCAGCCTCTGCTGATGTTGCAATAAAGGTATGCCTTTTGCGTCTCCCCTCTCCTTTTGCAATATTTTTGCCTTATTCAGTGGGTCTGCTGTAGAAGGTAGGGGCAACTTGTCCCTCAGACAGACTCAGAAATAATGCTGTTCAAGCTGTCTCTCGTATCCCACCTTTGTATGCAGCTTTTCCAGAATTACGGACATTGTCAGTCTGGGCACTGTCCTGTCTGGATTTGTTGTTGGTCTGTTCTCTGAGCTGGTAGGTTTGTTGGCAGACATTTTGTCCCCTTTCTTGGTGACATCATCAGTGCTGTGTTGCCTCCTGTGAAGCACTGCTGTCCTATTTTGCTCTGAGTTGATATGGTTCTGTTTGACCTGTTTCCGATCGGTGCTAGTTCTGGTTTTCCAGTGCAGCGGTTTGTATATCGGGCCCAGGTCAATGTGTTTGCTGATAGAGTCGGAAGATGAGCCCCATGATTCCAGGAATTCCCTCCCTGTTCTTTCCTCAGCCAGTCCTAGTGAGTGGAACAGTACAGCAGTGCTTCACAGGAAGCAGCACAGCACTGGTGACGTCACCGAGAAAGGGGAGAAAATGTCTGCCAACAAACCTACCAGCTCAGAGAACAGACCAACAACGAATCCAACCAACTCCTGAGCTACAGACCTTCGCGAAAACTTTCGACGATCCTGTCTGTTGGGTATTGCACTAGGCCGAACTCAGGGACTGTGGCAATGAGAATTGCTGGACCCTGGGGGTGAAGTTGCATGAGGCATTCGAACTCTTCCTGTCCTGTTGCTGTCACGCAAGGTGGTTGCAGGAGATGGCGCATCTGTTATTACAAGCAGATGTCCTTAACCCTGGCAGCCAAAAGACAGTGTGACCAGCAGAACTGTTGGTTTTTTTAGATTAGATTACTTACAGTGTGGAAACAGGCCCTTCGGCCCAACAAGTCCACACCGACCCGCAACCCACCCATACCCCTACATTTACCCCTTACCTAACACTACGGGCAATTTAGCATGGCCAATTCACCTGACCCGCACATCTTTGGACTGTGGGAGGAAACCGGAGCACCCGGAGAAAACCCACGCAGACACGGGGAGAACGTGCAAACTCCACACAGTCAGTCACCTGAGGTGGGAATTGAACCCGGGTCTCTGGTGCTGTGAGACAGCAGTGCTAACCACTGTGCCACCGTGCCGCCCCTAATGGTGATGACTGCAGGAACTAGCATTTTCTCGCTGACCCTGTCACTGTCACATTCCATTTCATGTTCTGAACTTGAATGGTGACCTGCACAATGGTGCCATGTTCAGTTCACTCATTCACCCAGCTGTCCTTCTACTGTTGATCACAGTCATGGCTGAGGCTCCACCATTACTACTTCCTCAATCCTCACACTGGCCTGACTTGCAGTGACAGGCTCATCTCCACAAACAATCATCAATCTGAAAATTCTGCTTCACCGAGGGATGTGACTGCCTCTCAGAACAAATTATTCAGGTAACTCTCTTGCCCCTTCTGGCATGTAACATCAGGAAGAAAGGCTCCTGTTCAGAAACTCTCAGCTGAAGTTGTTCCTGCTGCATACTCAGTGGTAGTGTGGATCTGCAGTGCACTCTGTTGCCTGTCACAGTCACAGCACAGCAGCTATGGTCCCACAGCTGTCAACCATGACTTGCTTATTTATGATTTTACTCCTTTGCCCAAAGAATTGCAAGATACAATTTCTGAGTTTGGAGAACAAAAGAGCACTCACCAGCTCTGGAAACGGAAGGCTAAGAAACAACAGTAACCCCTCCTTCCTTTGTGCTCCATACCTCTGATCTCGTTTTAGTTTGTGAAACGTCACCTCTCTGTACCCCCCATGGGAATTTCAAAGTTCTGCTTCCGTCTGGACTCAGACACGAGGTAAAATCATTTCTCCCATCAACCATATGAAAAGTTATTAAATATTTTAACACTTTTATTAGATCTCGGCTTAAACCTTTGCCTTGGGGGTTATTTTTCTGGGTTTTTAATTGCAGGCTGAAATTGGAAAAGAACAGTTTTAAAAACCCAGGATGGATGAAGGATTGCTGCGGTTTTAACCGACAGGACGCCTGACACCCATGCAAAGTGCTGCTGACACAGATAGTTGCTTGTTTGAGCTGAAGCCAGAGGGCTGTGTGCAAGGTTTGCCTGGTAACATTCATGGCTGATTCGTCTCTGGTCGAGTGACCAGTTCTGCTGACAGCAGCTTTCTGCTCGCAAACAACTATCTGATTGGCTTCTTGGCAGCTGAACAGCTTGGGGTTGTGAATGTTTGGGAGAAGCCAAGGGCAGCATAAATTACGTTAAGCCTGAAGGAAGCAAGTTCATTTCTCCCTCAGCAGTTGTTCTAAGCCACGGCTCCTAACCAGTCAGCCAGAGACTTTCTAAATGTGAACCAGCCACCTTGTACCTTCTACAAACAAGTGAAAATATCTGGAGAAGGAACATGCAGGAGTAACACATGCTGACAAGCTCAAAGTACCACGCCTGTCAACCCCTGAGTACAGGGACTTTGGGACTGTCTTTCAGTCTTTCCTTTCACCCAAAACAATCCACATTTCTCTCTGTCTGTATGTGTCTCCACTTGTGTGTAGAGGGGGAGTCAATGATTATCTCTATTTCCAATTTATTTATTTGTAATAAATAGCAATTTATGTTAAGTACAGGAACCTGGTCCATGTCCTCTGTTAGCCCAAGCCTTAAAGACAATTGGTGAATTTTATGGACTTATTAAAATCTTTAACTTGCATGACCATTCCCAGAATAGTGGGCTTCGTTTCAAGCATGCTTCTACAGAGAGGCAGGACAGTGTTTTTTTTCCAAACAAACTTACCCAGAGATTTCTGGCTGAAGATCATGCTTGCATTATCCTTTCAGTTTGGAATATACTGATATTTCTGAGACTCCTCTGTCTGTCAGTCCCACAATCTCCCTCTGCCTCCCATTTTCACTTTCACGCTGTACCCTCTTCTGAATTCCTACACCAGATGAATTAGTTTCTCTCCAACTTCTGAATGAACTGAAGACAAGTGCCTCAAGTTTCCTCAAGCTCAGTATTAAGCTGATATGGGGAGATTTTCAGTAAACTGATCAAGGGAATCAGAGTGGTCAGTCTGGGGTATGATCTGAAGTAGTATTGGGAGGGCATGTCTCTTGAGGACTGAGAACGTTACATGGCAGGGCCAGGATATTTGGTCCAACCAGTGTTCAACCTGTTTCAGTGTTTTCCTGCAATTGAGACCTTTCCTCAACCTACCATCCTGACCCCATTCTCTCAAATTTCGATTTTGTTACTTGCTGTGGTTACCTTGCACTGCTGAGAGGAACACAGTGTTTCAAGCCAGACAGACCTTGGTTTGTCTACAGTTCGCTGCTTTCAGATTGAAAGCATTTGGAATATTACCTACTTGCAGCGGGAGGATTGGACCTGGTTCATCAGTCCAGGGACTTAACACAACACCCCTCCACCATCCCGTTCAGTTGTCTGCACAGGATAGCAGACTTTGATAAGGCTGGATAAGGGAGGCTGTGGTGTATTGGATAGCCCGTGAAATGAGTAAGTAATCACTTTTGTCTGAGATACAGAAGGGTTGGTAGGCCTCGGGGAGTATAGTGTTATGACGCAGAGGTTGAACTTTCTGTTAATTAAAACCAAAAACCCAGAAAAAAACTCGCCTCGCTTTGTAATCTGTTAAAATGTGAGTGAGTGACAGAGAACTCCTCATTCCCACCATTTAAGGAAAAATAACAATTTGTTTTCCGAACTCGAACAGTGAACACTAAACAAACCTATTAACAAACCAAACTGAACACAATCCTAATAACACACTTATTAAACATTACATTAACTTCATCTCAAGTCCACACTGTCTCTGTCTGCTCAGCTGTCTTCAATCTTCCATCTGTTGATCTCCCTGGGTCTCTTTCTTTTTAATGCTTGTACAGGAAAAGGTACCTTCTGATAGAGAGAGTGTCTTCTTGTTTTCTTGGGACCCTGATATTCGATGGGCAGTTAACTCCCCAGCTCAACAGCTGTTCAATGGCAGTTCCTCTGACCAATTTTCAAAATGTCTGCTTTTTCTCACACTGCCCTGAGATCGTATCCTCTCATTGGTCTGATGTTGTCAAAAAACAAATTCAAACTCATTGGTTCTAGTATCCTGGGCATAATTTAAATTAATTCCTTAAATTGGAATTTTTTCAAAACAGCAACCAAAACTCAGGTATCCATTAACAGCCAGTTGTTAAATGTATCTGTTTTGGAACAGCCCTTCTCTTCGCTGTTTCGTTTGGGCAGCTGAGCAGGCACTTTAATTTCACTCCAAAATTCAGAAAACACTCTCTATTTTAAAGTGGATATGTACACTTGCAACTTTGTAAAACAGAATACGCAGCGAGGAAAGAATGAATAAAAGTCCATCTAAATCAAGCCAATGAGGTGTCAACTTGGTGAAGCTCCCAAACAGGACTATTTGCTTGGCCAACCTGGCTGAGTCAGTGAAGCCATCATCCCATGAATGAATAAAAAAAAACTCAGCGTAAGCAGCAAGTGATAGGTGGAGCTCAGTGACCCCACAACCAAAGTATCAGATCTAGGTTCTGCAATCCTATCACATCCAGTTGTGAACATTGGTGGTCAATGAAACTACCCACTGGTGGAGGAAGTTTCTCAAATATCCCCATTCACAATGATGGAGGATCCCAACAGATCAGTACAAACGTTAGGGCGAAAGCATTTATAGCAAGCTTCAGCCAGGAGTGCCTTGTGTATGATCCATCTTGGCCTCCTCCAGTGGTCCCAGCATTACAGAAACCAGTTTTCAGCCAATTTGATTCAGTCTGTATGGTATCAGAACTTGTCCCACCCTTAGTCAAGCTGTTGCAGTGGAGTCAAGATCAGAGTGGTGCTGGAAAAGCACAGCAGGTCAGGCAGCATCCGAGGAGCAGGAAAATCGACGTTTCAGGTCGGAGCCCTTCATCAGGAATGAGGCTGGGAACTTCCAGAGTGGAGAGATAAATGGGAGGGGGATGGGGGCTGGGAAGAAAGGAGCTAAGAGTGCGACAAGAGGGTGGAGGTAGGGATGAAGGTGATAGGTCAGAGATGAGGGTGAAGTGGATAGGTTGGAAGGAAGATTGGCAGGTAGGACAGGTCATGAGGATGGTGCTGAGCTGGCAGGTTGGAATTAGGGTAAGGTGGGGGGGAGTGGAAATGAGGAATCTGATCAAGTCCGCATTGATGCCCTGGGGTTGAAGTGTTCTGAGGTGGAAGATGAGGCGTTCTTCCTCCAGGTGTCAGGTGGTGAGGGAGCGGCGGTGAAGGAGGCCCAGGACCTCCATGTCCTCGGCAGAGTGGGAGGGGAAGTTGAGATGTTGGGTCACGGGGCGGTGTGGTTGATTGGTGCAGGTGTCTCGGAGATGTTCCCTAAAGTGCTCTGTAAGAAGGCGTCCAGTCTCCCCAATGTAGAGGAGACCGCATTGGGAGCAATGGATACAATAAATGATAATAGTGGATGTGCAAGTGAAACTTTGATGGATGTGGAAAGTCCTTTGGGGCCGTGGATGGAGCTGAAGGAAGAGGTGTGGACGCAGGTTTTGTAATTCCTGCGGTGGCAGAGGAGGTGCCAGGATTGGGGTGGGTGGGTTGTTGGGGGGTGCGGACTTGACCAGGTAGTCACAGAGAGAATGGTGTTCCACTGGAGTTACAATGTTGACATCTCCCTGACAATGTGGAAAATTGCCCAGGTATACAACTGTCCTGTCCACCAAAGGCAGGACATATCCAACCTCGCCAATTATCATCCCATCTGCCTACTCTCAATCATCAATAATGTGATGGAAGGTCATCAATGGTGCTATCAACAGCACTTGCTCAGTTGTAACCTGCTCACTAATGCTCAGATTGGGTTCCACCAGGGTCACTCAGCTCCAGGCCCCATTATAACCTTGGACAAACATGAACATAAGCGCTGAGTACGAGAGGTGAAGTCAGCATGTTCACACTTAACGTTAAGGTATGCTTTTGAGTGTGGCATCATGAAGCCTAAGCAAAAGTGGAACCAATGGATATCGGGGCAAACCCAACACTGGTTAGAGTCATACTTGATACATCGGAAGATGATTGTGGTAGTTGGTCTCAGCTCTGCAGGACATCACTGCAGGGAGTTCTTCAGGGTAGTGTTCTAGGCCCAACCATCTTCAGCAGCTGCATCAATGACCTGCTCTCTACCATAAGCCCAGAAATGGGGAGGTTCCTTAGATACTGAAAAAAAATCCATGTTCAAATGCAACAAGATCTGGACAATGCCCAGGTTTGCTCTGCCAAGTGGTAAGTAACATGCATGCCACACAAACACCTGTCAATGACCATTGCCAGTTAGAGACTATTTAACCACTACCCCTGACATTCAATAGTGTAACCAACATTGAATCCCCCACTGTCAACATTCTGAGGTTTACCAGTGATGTGAAATGCAACTGGACTCACCACATAAACATATTAGCTACAAGAGCAAGTCAGAGGTGTGAGTGCCTCACAATCTGACTCCCCAAAGCCTGTCCACCACCTAGAAGGCCCACGTAAGGACTGTGATGAAATATTCCCTCTTGCCTGGATGGGGGCAGCTCCAATAACACTCAAGCTTGACTGAAACTGAGAGACTTGTCTCATCAGGAAATTTTGAATAAGTTGGAATTCTTGTTTCTGGAGAAGAACAGACTGTGTTTGACTTTGAAAATTATGAAAGGCGCCAATAGACGAAGTGCAAAGAATATCTGTACATTTCTAGGCAAGAGATTGTAAATAAAGGAGAATACCTAGTAAAGCTGATTGGAATTTCAAGAGACAATGACACTGTCATTTGAAAATGACAATATCAAAAGGATAAAAGACCTTATGTTCTCTCAGACTGCAATCAGACCAAAAGACCATGAGGCACAGGAGCAGAAGTTGGCCGTTCAGCCCATCAAGTCTGCTTTGCCATGAAATTAGGTCATGGTGGATTTGATAACCCTGAAGATTATCTTCTCGCGTTTACCCCAGAAGCCTTGGTTCTCTTCCTGAATAAAAATATCAGACTTGAATATACTTAATGACCCAGCTTTGTCAGCCTTCTTCCACTCTCAGAGATGAAATTCTTCCTCTACTTGGTCATAAATTGCCAATTTCTTCGTCCACAAACTATGATCCATGTTCAGAATGCCCCAGCCAAGGAAAACATTCTCCCAGCACCCATCCCAATTGCCCCTAAAACAAAGAGATGAACTCAGATTTCTCCAGTTTCCTCATTTCCCCTCCCCCCATCTTGTCTCTGTCCCAACCCTCGAACTCAGCACCGCCTTCCTAACCTGCAATCTTCTTCCTGACCTCTCCGCACCCCACCACCCCCACTCCGGCCTATCACCCTCACCTTAACCTCCTTCCACCTATCGCATTTCCAACGCCCCTCCCCCAAGTCCCTCCTCCCTACCTTTTATCTCAGCCTGCTTGGCACACCCTCCTCATTCCTGAAGAAGGGCTCATGCCCGAAACGTCGATTCTCCTGCTCCTTGGATGCTGCCTGACCTGCTGCGCTTTTCCAGCAACACATTTTTCAGCTCTGACCTCCAGCATCTGCAGTCCTCACTTTCTTCTATTATTCAAAATAAAAGTACTCCAGAGATTGGACAAATGATTTATTCAATACAAAGGTGCCCTTTCTAATGACTGTGATGTACAGAGAGATGGCAGTAGAAAATATTCTAGAATTGCTTATATTCAATCACCATCTCATCACACATTTTGTGAGCAATTCTGTTCTTTGTATGTGTTTCAAAGTTAAATTTTTGACAATTTGTTCAGACCCAATTATTTCTATCTCAGATTGCCTCTCTGTCAGGGAAAGGGGTTTGGGAAAAGATTGATTTCTGAGACATCAAGAAGGTAGAAATGTAGAGACTGAGAGAGCAGACAGCATCAAAGGACTGTTCGAATCTCCATGCAGACTGATAACAGCAGATGAGAAATTCTAACTTCCAGTTATCAGTTGAAAGACTGACACATCAAAATTCCATGTTTTAAAAGAATGTTTATGATATCAATGATGACAGGTTATAAAGTTAAAAATATTTTCACTTCACAGATATTTAAGGCTTAAATGCTGAAACAGAATATGTCCCTATTACTGCTTTTAACAAGAAGTGAAAACCCTCACTCTGTTGCATTAATTGGTCTCTTTAGTCTGTACAAAACTCTTGATACTAATCATAGTGTTTTGTAGCTTCCTAAAGTTAACTTCCGTTATTTTCCATTGCAAAACAATTTCCCATTGTGGGAATTGTCCTTGGGCTTTCCCCCCAAATTTGAATGTGACAACATAGGAAGTAGGTGCAGGAGGAAGCCATCTGTCCCCTCGAGCCTGCCCCACCATTCCACTAGGTCATGGCTGATCTTTTCATGGACTCAGCTCCACTTACCGGCCTGTTCACCATGACCCTTAATTCCCTTACTGTTCAAAAATCTATCTTTGCCTTCAAAACATTCAATGAGGCCATTTCAATTGCTTCACTGGGCAGGGAATTCCAGACAGACAAGCATTTTGGAGAAGTTCATCCTCAACTCAACCTTAAATCTGCTCCCTCTTATTCTGAGGCTCCTCCCCCCAGCTTTAGTTTCTCCCTCCGATGAAAACAGCCTCCCTGCTTCTATTGCATCTATTCCCTTCATCATTTTGTCTTGTTCTTTCAGATCCCCCCGATTCTTCTAAATTCCAGTGAGCATATTCCCAGTCTGATTGATCTCTGCTCAGAAGCCAATCCTCTCAACCCTGGAATCAATATAATGAACCTCCTCTGTACCCTTTCCAAAGCCAGTCCATCCTTTCTCAAGTAAGGAGACCAAAACTGTACCCAAGTACTCCAGATGTGGCCTCATCAGCTGCAGCATAACCTCCCTGTTTTTCACTTCCATCCACCTAGCAACGAAGGACAATATTCCGTTTCCCTTCTTAATTACCTGCAAACCAACATTTTGTGATTCATGCACAAGTATATCAAGGTCTCTCTGCACAGCAGCATGAGGCAATTTTTCACCATTTTAATAATAGTCCATTTTGCTGTTATTCCTCCTAAAATGGATGACCTCACATTTCCTAACATTGTACTCCACCTGACAGACCCATTCCCACTCACTTAACCTCTGCAGACTTTGCTCTGCCACTCATCTGTGAATTCTGATCCACTACACATGGGCCCCAATTCCAAATCATCAAATATAAATTGTCAACAACTGCAGTCCCAACACTGAAGCACATTACTAGCCACTGATTTTGAACTAGAAAAACACCCATTTATCCCCATGCTTTACTTCTGTTAGTTAACCAATCCTGTCTCCATGCTAATACATTTCCTGCAACTCTGTGAACATTCACCACATGCTGCAAACCTTTGTCAAAGACAACCTTCTGGAAATCCAAATACACTACACCCAGATACAGTTCACCCATGGTCCACCACACCCACAATGTCCTTAAAGAATTCCAGTAAATGAGTTAAACATGACCTGCCTTTCATGAACACATGTTGTGTCTGCCCAATGAATTAATTTCTAGCCAGATGTTTTGCTATTTCTTACGAAGTGATAGACTCAAGCATCTTTCCCACAGAAGTCAAGCTAATGGGCCGAGAGTTACGTGCCTTTCGTCTACCTTCTTCTTTAAACCATGGTGTCACATTTACAGTTTCCAATCTGCCAGAACAGCACAGAGCCCAGCAAATTTTAGTGAATTACCATTAGCACATTTGTTATTTGCTCTGCCATGTCTTTCAGTCCCCTGGGATGCATTCCTTCAGGGCCAGGAGACTTGCCTACCTTTAGCCTCATCAGCTTACCCAAAATGACCTCTTCAGTGATAATGATTGTTTCTTGGTCCTCACCTACCAGAGCCTCCTTGTCGCCAATTATTGATTTGTTACTTGCAACTTCCACTGTGAAGACCAACACAGAATACTTGTTCAACGCCTTAGCCATTTCTCATTTCCCATGATTAAATCTCCCTTTTCATTCTCGAAAGGACAAATGTTTTCCTGAGCCACTCTTTTTGCATTTTATGTATCTGTGGAAACTTTTACCATCTGATTTTATATTCTGAGCTAGTTTGCTCTCATAATCCACCTTACCTTTCTTTATAGTGTTATGAAGTTGAGGGTGTGTACTATGCATTTAAGAGAGAATGAATGCTGTTCGGAACTGAGAGGTTACAAAAGCAGTCTCAAAGTGGCCTAAAAATTGAAAATATGGATCATTTGGCTGTGAAATGGATACCTGAGTTGCTTGCTGTTTTGACAACAATTGAAATTTAACCAGTTTAAATTATGCCCCAGGATACTAAAACCTAAAGTTTGAATTTATTGTTTTGCCAACATCGAACCAGTGACGCAACCTGGTGTTGGGGATATAAAAAAGGCAGGTATTTTGAAAATCTGACAGAGCAACTGCCATCAACACATTTGATCCAATAAATTAGGAAACATTTTCGATCAAAGGCACTTTTCATGTGAAACATCCAAAAAAAAAATAAAAAGCATGAAGATGATCCAGGGAGACCTTCAGCTGGAAAAAGAAAGACACTGAAGATGACAGCTGTTGTATGGTTTTGAAATTAAGTTGATGTAATTTTATTGGAATAATATATTGTTATAGAGTTGGAGGCAGATAATAAGCAGTTAAGAAAAAAGGGGGTTTAGAGTTGTCAATAGTTGTTGTTTAATGTTCACTTTTAGAGTTAATGAATACATTGATTTTTTTTAAATAGTGGAATTTGGGACTTCTCTGTCATTCATAATTTAGCAGATTACGAGATGAGGTGAGCTTTTCTGGGTGTTTGGTTTAATTAGCAGAGGGTTTACCTCAGTGCCATATCACAAGACTGACATCAGAGAGATTGAGTTGGTTAGGATTTATTTATTGGAATTTAGAATAATGTTCGGGGGTTGGGTGGGTGGTGATCTCAAAGAAAGATGTACCAATAGAATTCTACAAAAACAGATATTGCTGGAGAAACTCAACAGGTCTGGCACTGTGTGTGAAGAGAAGTCAGAGTTAATGTTTTGGGTCCAGTGTCCCTCTTCAGAAACACTCTTTCGAAAATTCTAGACCGGATAAACATAGGAAGGATGGCCCCGATGGTGGGGTTCCAGAGCCAACGGTCATAGTCTAAGGATCGGGGTAAATCTTTTAGGCTTGAAATAAGAAGACATTTCTTTACCCAGAGAGTGGTGAGCTGTGGAGTTCACTGTCACAGAAAGTGACCATGATCAACACACTATGGGCGGCACGGTGGCACAGTGGTTAGCACTGCTGCCTCACAGCGCCAGAGACCTGGGTTCAATTCCTGCCTCAGGCGACTCTCTGTGTGGAGTTTGTACATTCTCCCCGTGTCTGCGTGAATTTGCTCCGGTTTCCTCCCACAATCCAAAAATGTGCAGGTTAGGTGAATTGGCCGCGCTAAATTGCCTGTAGTGTTAGGTGAAGGGGTAATTGTAAGGGAATGGGTCTGGGTGGGTTGCACTTCGGCGGGTCAGTGTGGACTTGTTGGGCCAAAGGGCCTGTTTCCACACTGTAAGTAATCTAATCTGTGTGTTTTCAGGAAGGATGTAGATGTAGTGCTTGTGGTTAAAGGGATCAAGGGATAACGGGGAGGTTGGGATTAAGGTATTGAGCTCAGTGATCAGCCATGATCATATTGGATGGCAGATGAGGCTTGAGGGCTGTAATGGTCTCCGTCTGCTTCTATTTGCTATATTTCCATGTCAACACATGAGGGAGAAGGAAATAGAAGAATATATTCATCAGGTCAGTTAAAGAGGAACGAGCAGAGGCTTGTATTAAACATCTGCATGGACCAAATGGATGGACTGGCCTGTTTCTGTGCAGTAGTACCACTTAATCCTCTGTTAAAGCAAGAAATGAGAGAGATAATGGTTAGCACTGCTGCCTCACAGCGCCTGTAGACCCGGGTTCAATTCCCGACTCAGGCGACTGACTGTGTGGAGTTTGCACGTTCTCCCCGTGTCTGCGTGGGTTTCCTCCGGGTGCTCCGGTTTCCTCCCACAGTCCAAAGATGTGCGGGTCAGGGTGAATTGGCCAAGCTAAATTGCCCGTAGTGTTAGGTAAGGGGTAAAATGTAAGGGTATGGGTGGGTTGCGCTTCGGCGGGTCGGTGTGGACTTGTTGGGCCGAAGGGCCTGTTTCCACACTGTAAGTCTAAAAAAAAAATGGTCTTTTATTTAAAATGAGGTCTTTGCAGTTTCTCCTTTGATTGAGTTGATATTTTCGGATCACCGTGTTCAGGAATGTTATGACACACTACCCGAGTCAATCGGACTTGAACCCAGGGCCCTAGCTCAGAAGAAAGGTCACGACCACCGCACCACAAAAACTCTCTTCCAAGGGCCAATGTTTCCAGAAGATATCGTAATCAGCTTGGCACATAATCAGAGAAGTAATTTGAAGCTAATGTACTGTGTCCATTCAGCAGTAATTGTCAAGCAGATCAATCTAATGTGATCTGCAACTTAGCAGGCACCAGACAAAGGAATTGGTCCAGATGCGACTTTACAAGATAATCAGTTGAAGGCATTCCATGCAGCAGCATTACAGATGAAGTACTGAAGAAGCAAATGGATCAATACTCATTTCACCCATCTAATAGGAGCACAAATTGGGTTGGTGAACAAGCTCTGGAATCTGCGCTCTGCCTTGGGCGCTCTCACTATCCAGACCAGCGTACACCATTCACCTTCTCGATAACCTCTTGTACCCACGTGTTTACCTTCAGTGACTGGTGCACAAGGACACCCAGCTTTTGTTGCATATTTCCCTCCCTCAATTTATAGCCATTCAACTATTAAATCTGCCATCCCATTTTTTGCAAAAAAAAGTCAACAGCTTTACAGTTATCAACATGATCCAGCACCTGCCTTGTATTTGCCCACTCACTCAGCCTTGAGGGGTGAGCTGTGAGAAGGATGTACAGATGTCACAGTGTGAGCCATAAACATACAAATTCAGCAGGGAGACAGTGAGATCTGCAGATGCTGGAGATTGGAGTCGAGAGTGTGGTGCTGGAAAAGCACAGCAGGTCAGGCAGCATCCGAGGAGCAGGAAAATTGACATTTTGGACCAGAGCCCTTCGTCAGGATTCCTGATGAAGCAGGCCATTATGCCTATTGTATGTGGCAGCTGTTCAAAATAGCAATCCCACTTAAACACTGCAGCAATGACTCAACGTAAGAAGTGCTCATTGTTACTTTGGCCGGCCTTAAGGTCGAGAAGGATGTCACATAAATACCAGTCTGTTTTTTTTCTTCACTTCATTTGAATTGACTGTGGTTGACTATTGCCCGAAAATTTCTCCCAAGTTGTTATGAATCTTCATCACATTTCAAGATCACTAACAAAACTGCAGCCCCCATTCTTTCGGACAATGCAATGTATCAAAACCAATCCCTGTTGCCCTCAATCTAATCAATCGAGAGCAATTTGGAACATCCTGAACAATGGCGGGCCTGTATCTAAGGAAGGAGGTATTGGCCTTGGAGGGATACAGAGAAGGGTCACAAGGATCGTCCTGGAGATCAAGGACTTGTCATGTGGTGAGGGGTTGAGGTCTCTGAGTCTGTAATCGATGGAGTTTAGAAGGATGATGAGGGGGTCTGAATGAAACTTACAGAATACTGAGAGGTCTGGATTGACCAGACAGGGAGAAGATGTTTCCACTGGCCAGAGAGAGTAGCGCCCAAGGTCACAACCTCAGAGAGAATGGACAACATTTTATAACTGTGATGAGGAAGGATTTTTGAGTCAGAAGGTGGTGAGGATCTCGTTGCTGCAGAAGGTTTGGAGGCCAAGTCATTTAAGACAGACATAGATGCATTCTTGATTAGTAGATGGATCAAGGGGTACAGGAAGAACCACGAGAATTATATCAGTCATGACCAAATGGGAGAGCAGACTTGGTTGGCTAAATGGCCGAATACTGTTTCTATACCTTTAGATTAGATTACTTTTCGTGTGGAAACAGGCCCTTTGGCCCAACAAGTCCACACCGACCCTCCGAAGAGCAACCCACCCAGATCCATTCCCCGACAATTACCCCTTCACCGAACACTACGGGCAATTTAGCATGGCCAATTCACCTGACCCGCACATCTTTGGGCTGTAGGAGGAAACCGGAGCACCCGGAGGCAACCCACACAGCCACGGGGAGAATGTGCAAACTCCACACAGACGGTTGCCTGAGGCGGGAATTGAACCTGGGTCTCTGGCGCTGTGAGACAGTGATGCTAACCACTGAGCCACCGTGCTGCTTCAGGCCTTATTACCTGAAGGCATTTCTCCTGAGTTCTGTTTTTCAGCAAGGAGTTTTGACATGATGAAAAACATTTGGAGGTAAATTTTCAGCTATTCTGGGTCCAATTTGGGTGAATCGTTTGGAAGATTTCAATTGTGGTATAGTAACACAGAGTGGATTCTGACTTATCCATTATTTCATGACAGCAGGCAAAGTTTCAAGCTGGGACAAAGTGTTCTAAAAATCACTCTTGCTTTTTCGTTACACCACTCAGGGGTTGGTCATTGGAAACGTGGCTCAACCTTTTTATTATTGGGTCATTTATTCCACTGCTGTTTGTGGGCATTCTCTGTGTCCTAATTGCTGGACTTTTCTTCTCTGCACGGGAACAATTATTTCCATTTCCCTGAAGCACTATGAGACATCATGAGGTTGTTGAAGACACAATATTCATACAAGACCTTTGCCTGAAAAGTTCTTTTGGCATCAAATTGTTTCCAATAATTGCTGTGGCAAAGCGTCATGGGATGTTTCATTCCATGAAAGCTGATTCTTGTTTTAGGTTGGTAAATTTCGAGAAGAAATGTGACTCAGGAGCACCAATCCAAAGCTCACACGACATTTCCTTTCACCACAGCTGCAGCTGACCTGCAGAATATATCCAGTCACTCTCTCATTTGGCATTCCTAACATCTTCTGGACTGTGCTTTTTCTGTTGAAGACCTTATGTGATGATCTCACCTCAGAGCAAATTGGTGCAGATGCTGGAATCTGTGCTGAAAACCACAAATGATGGCGATCGCAATGGGTCAGGCATCATCCATGGACAGAGAGCAAGCTCATGTTTTGAGCTCATCAGAGATGAAATGAACTGTGCAGGGGACAGCATTTATACAAGAGGGGGGGCGGTTGGCATTGACTGTAGAGTGCTGGGGGAGAAAAGATGTTGATAGTTCAGACTAGGTGATCAGAATGTGAGAATGGCAGAACAACGGTGTTTCAAACTACCAGACTGGGAAGAACAGATAGTCCCACTGGGGTGGGGGAGGGGAGAGAGGGTGACAGAGAATGTGATAAGTAAAGCTACAAGAAAGGGAAGGAATAGGAGTTGGTTCACAACTTGAAGGTTTTGCACTCGATATTAAGTCCAGAAAGCTGTAAAGTCTGAATTTGAGATGTTGTTCCTCCAGTTTGTGGTTCAGTACCTGCCTCAGGCGACTGACTGTGTGGAGTTTGCACGTTCTCTCTGTGTCTGCGTGGGTTTCCTCCGGGTGCTCCGGTTTCCTCCCACAGTCCAAAGATGTGCGGGTCAGGTGAATTGGCCATGCTAAATTGCCCGTAGTGTTAGGTAAGGGGTAAATGTAGGGCATGGGCGGGTTGCGCTTCGGCGGGTCGGTGTGGACTAGTAATCTAATCTAAAATTTGTGCTGTTATTCACTAGAACACTGCAGCATGCTGAGGGTAGACATGTGGGGCATGTGAACAGGATACTGTGTTAAAATGACAGGCTACGAGAAGGTTGGGGTCATGCTTGTGCATGGAGGTGGTCACCCAGTCTGTGTTTGGTTTCTCCAATAAAGAGTAAGCCACAGTGGTTGCAGTGAATATAATACACAAGATTGGAGGAGGTACAGGTGAAATGCTGCTTCTCCTGTTTCGGCCCTTGGATGGTGAGTAAGAGGCAGGTGTTATTGCACCTTCTGTGGTTATATTGGAAGTTGCTGGGGGACGGGGGACTGGTGTTAGTGATCGATGAATGGACTAGGGTGTCCCGGAGGGAATGAGCCCTGCGAAATGCAGGCTGGGGGAGTGAGGGAAAGATGTGGTTAGTGGTGCTGTTCTGCTGGAGTTCTCTGAAATGGTGGAGAATGATCCTTTGAATGCGGAGGCAGATGGGATGAGAAGTGAGGACAAGGGGAACGTGATCACGCTGTTGTGAGTGATGGGAAGGTGTAAGGACAGAAGCGTGGGTGATAGGTGAGATGCAGTTGAGGGCCCTGTCAACCACAGTGGGTGGAAAACCACGGTTATGGAAGAAGCAAGCCATGTCAGCAGCGCTGTTTTGGAAGGTGGCATCGTTCAAACATACAATTTAGGCAAAGGAATTAGAAGAATGGATTGAATCCTTGCAGGACGTGGGGTGTGAAGAGCTGCAGTGATGGCAGCTATGGGTGTCAGTGGCTTTGTGGTGGACAGTTTAATCCCCGAAATGGAGACAGAGAGGTCAAGGAAAGAAAGAGAACTGTTGGAAATAGATGATATGAAAGTTCCAGAGGGGTGGAAATTGGAGGCAAAATGAACAAATTATTCAAGGTCCTGATGATAATGATCATACCTTTCCCTGTTTTCACTCAGGAAAAGGAGAATATTGTACAGGAGAAGACTGAAGTACAGGCTTCTGGACTAGAAAAGACTAAGGTGAGTAAGGAGGTGGTGTTATCAGTTCGAGAAGGTGTGAAAGTAGATGCGTCCCCTGGGCCGGATGGGATTTATCCAAGGATTCTCTGGGAAGCTAGGAAGGAGATGGCAGAGTCTTTGGCCTTGATCTTTGAGTCATCATTGTCTCTAGGTTTAGTATCAGAGGACTGGAGGATTGCAAATGTTGTGCCCTTGTTTAAGAAGGGCAGTAGAGATGATCCAGGTGATTACAGACCAGTGAGCCTTACTTCTGTTGTAGGAAACGTTTTGGAAAGGATTATAAGAGATAGGATTTATAATCATCTAGCAAGCAACAACTTGATTAGAGATAGTCAACCTGGTTTGATCAAGGGCAGGTCGTGTCTCACAAACCTCACTGAGGTTTTTGAGAAGGTGATCAAGCATGTAGATGAGGGTGGAGCAGTTGACGTGCTTCAGTAAAGCCTTTGATAAGGTTCCACATGGTAGGCTGCTGGAGAAAATGCGGAAGCATGGGATTGGGGAATTTAGCAGTTTGGATTAGAAACTGGCTTTCTGTAAGAGGACAGCGAGTGCTGGTTGATGGAAATTTTTCAGTGTGGTGTCCGGTTACTAGTGGTGTGCCACAAGGATCTGTTTTGGGACCACTGCTGTTTGTCATTTTTATAAATGACTTACATGCTGGTATAGGTGGATGGGTTAGTAAGTTTGCAGATGACACTAAAGTCGGTGGACTAGTGATCAGTGTGAAAGAATGTTGCAGGTTATAGGGGGATTTTGATAAACTGCAGAATTGGCCTGAGAGGTGGCAAATGGAGTTCAATGCAGATAAATGAGAGGAGATTCACTTTGAGAAGAATAACAGGAAGGCAGAATACTGGGTCAATGGAAAGATTCTTGGTAGTGTGGATGTGCAGAGGGATCTTGGAGTCCATGTACATAGATCTCTGAAAGTTGCCACTCAAGTTGATAGTGCTGTTAAGAAGGCATACAGGTGTGTTAGCTTTTATTGATAGAGGGACTGAGTTTCAGAATCATGAGATCATGCTGCAACTGTCCGAAATGCCAGTACGGCCTCACTTGGAATATTGTTTGCAGTTCTGGTTGCCCCATTATAGGAAGAGTGTGGAAACTTTGGAAAGCGTTCAGAGGAGATTTACTAGGATGTTGCCTGGTTGGGAGGGAATGTCTTATGAGGAAAGGCTGAGGGACTTGAGGTTGTTTTCATCAGAGAGAAGAAGGTTGAGAGGTGACTTAATAGAGACATATAAGATAATCAGAGGATTAGGTAGGGTGGACAGGGAGAGCCTTTTTCCAAGTATGGGGATGGCGAGCACGAGGGGACATAGCTTTAAATTGAGGGGTGATAGATAAAGGACAGATGTCAGAGTTAGTTTCTTTATCAGAGAGTAGTAGGGGCATGGAACACTCATGGAACAGTCGTAGACTCGCCAACTTTAAGGGCATTTTAATGGTCAGTGGATAGGCATACCAGAATGGAATAGTGTGGGTTAAATGGGCTTCGGATTGGTTCCACAGGTTGGCGCAACATCGAGGGGTGATTGGCCTGTACTGCGCTGTAATGTTCGATGTTCTGTACCCCTCATGATTTTGTAAACGTCTATAAGATCACCCCCTCAACCTCTCACGTTTCAGTGAAAAAGGTCCCAGCCTATCCAACCTCTCTTTGTTGCTCAGACCCTCCATTCCCAGCAACATTCTGGCACATCTTTTCTAGCACATCTCCAGTTTAATAATATCCTTCCTGTAACAGGGAGAACAGAACTGGACACACTACCCCAGAAAGGGTCTCATCCTGAACAACCTCAACACAATGTCCCAACTCCGATACTGAAAGGTCTGAGCAACTGCGGCAAGTGTGCTAAGTGCCACCTCAGCTACCCAGTCTGTATGTGATGGAAACTTCAAAGAATCATGCACCTGAATCCCGAGGTCCCTCTGTTCTATAACATTACCCAGTGTCCCACTTTTAATTGTATAAATCCTGTCTTTGTTTGTTTTGAAAAAAATCTTATACCTTGCATTTATCCAAATTGAACTCCATCTGCCACTAACTCTTTGAGAGATGAGGAGAAATGTCTTCTCTCACTTGGTTGTTTGTCTTTGGAATGCCTTCCCACAGAAGGCTGGATCATTGAATGTACTCAAGGCTGCATTGGATCGATTTGCGTTCTTCATGGGAGTTTAGGGTGGGAAAGAAAATGGTGAAAATGTGAAATCCGATTTGCTGTGTTCAACTGCTTCACACAAAGGCTTTCCCTCCATCCTAAGGCCGGAAGTGGGAATGTTTGCTTATGCTTGCATAATGCTCAGCACCCATCACAATTCCTCAGATACTGAAGTACTCTGTGTCAATATGGAACACAACCTATACAACATCCAACCTTGGGCTTATCAGGAGCAAGTAACATGAGTGCCACAATCACCAGACATGAGAGATTCAAACTATCACCTCTGGATGGTCAATGACATAACCATTGCTGAGTCCCCATGATCAGTATCCTGAGAGGTCACCTTATGGCATGCCAATATATATAGTGTGGCTACAACACCAGGTCAGAGACTAGCAATTCTGTAGCACGTAGTTCCCCTCCTGTCTTCCCAAAACCTATCCAGGTTCAAGTGTTCATGACGTGAATGTGATAGAATATTTTCCATTGCCTTGGATGAGTGCATCTCAATCAACATGCAAGAGGTATGATACCATTCTGGTCAAAGTCATCTGGTGGACTGGCACCTAGTCTACCATCTTCAACATTCTCTCCCTCCAGCATGACACAAAGTGGCACCAGCATTGACATGATGCCCTGCAGCAACCCATCAAGGGTCTGGGGGCCGGAGGGGTGGGGGCCGGTGGTGGTGGTGGTTGGGGGGGGGGGGGAGTTGGTTGGTGAAACATAGAAGGTCAAGGGCAGTGGATGCACACCCTTCAAGCCCCATCATCAAGTTCCCCTCCAAGCCACACTCTATCCTGACTTCGAATTATATTGATGTTCCTTCAGCGTCACTTGGTCAAAGTTCTGACTGTTTTGACACCCCAAATACTGCAGTGGATCAGGAAGGCAGTTTATCTCGACTTTCTCAATGGCGTTAGGGATGGGTCAGCCAGCGACACCCAGGTCTCATGAATACGTGCAAAACAAGCAGGTCGGATGGGTCACATGAGTAAGTACTTTCCTCAGTGATTGTGGTTGTCGGTTGGGTGAAGTTTATATTAGATGTTGAGTGGTTTTACCAGAGACTCTTTGAAGGCTCCAATGGAAGCTGTTGAACAGAAAGGCACAGGAGATATAGGGATTTTATTTTGAGGGTTCAAGAGTAGGACAGTGACACCTCTTGGTTGTGTGCTAGCTCATTCAAAGGTCCCCACCACTCTCCCTCCCTGTACCATCACTTCCCTCCTCCAAAGCTTCCAGACTTGACCCACCCATTGGCTACCTTGCTGAAATCCAGTCATTCATTAGCTGGCAAACACCAGTCAGTAGCAGTGTTATCAGTTACACATCTGGTTGGCATCTGCTGTTTGCTTGACTTTAGAGCCAAAATGAAAAGTAAAATGTCTCAGCTGTCAACTCAGTATTGACTCTGACCCTGTGTACTGAGAGTAGGCTGCATTTTGGGGTGAAGATGGTTCCAAGGTTGCAAAAGTGAAGGCACTTCAACTCCAATGGCTGAGAGCTGAAGGCCAAGTTGCAAATATTGTGGAAGTCATCACATGGAACAAAAGAAAGCCCATCTGAAACGATGTTGTAATTGCAATCACATTGTGTTGAGCTAGGAAGAGGACACACAGGTTTACTAATAAAATAAGACCATAACACCTCCCAACTCCTGTACTCAGTACTCTGACCAATAAAGGAAAGAATACCAAATGCCTTCTTCACTATCCTATCTACCTGTGATTCCACTTTCAAGGAGCTATGAGCCTGCACTCAAATGCTTGGGAGCCTCCTGTGAAGCGCTTCTGTGATGTTTCCTCTGGCAAAAATAGAGGTTACTGTACATGGATGTCAGACAACAATTCTGACAAATCAAGTGTTGTCACTGGAGACACATCAGACAAGATTTGGATGATTCTATCGGCAACTTGGAGCAGTTTGGTTGCATCAAGTTAGAAAGTGAGAGATGATTTCTGAACTAATCAAGAATATCAAACAAAAATGAAGTGCTAGATAAATGCCTGGCACTCCCTGCAACATGATGAACTTCACAGAGCCATGTAAAGTGACACCAGGGGACACTTCATATGAAACCCATGAAGGCAAAGTCGAGATGGAATGATGTTCACCCCAAGGTGATCACACTTCTGTCCCACAAGAGAATTTTTAAAAAATGCCAAGTCATCCGAGAAACCAATCCAAAGGCAAGACATAAGATCTTGAATTCCAGATGTTAGATGCACCCTTATCTCAACAGAAGCAAGTTGGAAACTCAAACTAACAACTTTAAACATTTCATTGGAGACTTATTTTGTTTTGGAGGCAGTACTGGATGATGAACTAGCAAACAAACTGCGTAAATGAGCAGTTAGCAAAGAATATATCAGAAAAGAACCAGAGTTCACACCCTTCCAACCAGCGACAGTAAAACAAAAGCTGTTATACCACATGCCTGCTCTGCATGGAAAGAGACTCACAAAAGAGGGACTGACTCGAATAACCTGCAACTGCAAACAAGTGCATGAGAACAAGTGTTTGCAGTCAAAGGTAGTTGGATAACTCATCGTGTAAACCATAATGCATCAAATTCCCTTCTTTTTGGAAGAATGGCTGGCTAAGTTTCTACACACAGAGAGTTGTGAATACATGGAATGCGTTGCCAGCTGTGGTGTTGGAAGCAAAATCATTGGGGACATTTAAGTGACTGCTGGACATGCACATGGATAGCAGTGAGATGAGGGGTGCGCAGATTAAGTTACTATATTTTACATTAGGATTAAATCTAAGCACAACACTGCAGCCAACCATGTCACATCTCAGTGGGGTAGAGCACTGGAAATCAAGCTCTACTATTTCTGGAGTATCAGAAAAATTCAAGATTTCATCAAAGTCTGCAAAATTCCCTCATTGGCCTGCTTTTTTAGATTCAAGTTGACAGGAGTATGTTCCAGATTTCTGTACTTAAGAAAAAGTACTATTGATTACAAATAAATAGATTCAAGCAATAGGTGCACAACTATTAACTGTTGACATATAACTCTACTGGTCAAAACAACTCACTCTGTTGTAAAACAAACATTCAGATAACACAGAGAGAAAAGAAAAGGGTGTTCTGAGTAGAGGCAAGGTTCAGTGGTACCCTCCACAGGGTTAGCTATTATGATCCTTTTGGCATGCCAGACCTTCCTGGTCATTGATCTTGCTTTTCCAGGTACGTTCACTGGCTTATATGAGGCACAGAGTAACTGGTTCACAATTCAGAACGTCTCTGCCTTAACAGTCAAAAGCAACAGCTAACAGCAACTGCTGAGGTCAGGTAAACTGGATACCTTCAGGCTTTAGTTAATTTGTACTGCAGGGAAAAGACCCAATATCCAATGCATTGACAACCAACTTATGATTGAAATATGAGGGGCATGGAAACTACTGTGCCTAGCTTCTCTTTCTCTTCCTCCATTTCCCACATTCATAGTGTCTTCCTTGGTTGCAAAGATGGAATGAGCCAAGCTGCACACACCTTCTCCCATGTGTCAATGCTCCTCTTCCCTGGATAATTCACATCCTTAAATTGGAGATTACAACCAGGCCTGTCTTCTGCTCCTTACTGGATGACCCACAGCACAGGATCCAGAAATGTGGCACCAGAACAAAGCACTGGATCAGTCTCAGCGGAATGGCATTTCAACTTGGGGTGGTGTCAGAAATCTAACAGCAAATTCAATGCCCTGTGCTTCTGATGGGGGAATGAGGACTGACAGGGTCAATTGGAATGTCCTGGCGGACAACAGTGGAGTTGATGTTGAACATGCAGATTTTCAAAGACCTTTTGTTGACTGGTTTATCCATGTTCGTGGAGCTGGCTTATCGTCTGCCCCTTAAGGGACATATGCATGAATTCTTTGCCAAGACTGAAACTGAGAACAGGTCTCTAAGGAAACTATGAGAACAGCACAAAGCTTTCAGCAAAGCCATAAGTAAGCAGCACGCTGCTTTACAATTCCAAGGGTTAATTAACAATGACCTGTCAGCTCTCAAGTGGCCTCTGGTAGTGTTCGCACTATCATTTCATGCCAGCCACTAAAAGGTATTCCATTTCTGGCAAAAACCGAAAGGCATTTGAGAGACACAAGTTTTCACTGCCTCATGAATCTGCCATGTAAAGCAACACTTGTTGAAGAAAAGTAGCAAAAATGTGAGAATTAACAAAACTGTGCTTCAGCACAAGATTTCAATTAGATCAATGTCTTTTGGGACCAATAACCTCGCATCAAGGATGTATATGTTTCTAGATATTCTGACATGTGCAGACTTCATTTCATTACTACTGGGCAAACAATTATATATTTTGAACCATAAATTCTCAAACATGAAATGGCTTGCTCATATGACTCATTAAACTTTCTCCAGCTTTGTCATAAACACCTTTTTCAAACAGTAGCCATGTTGTAACTAGCTATTCCATTCTGTCTCCACCTATCCGCTCACCCCTTTCCCTGCTATTCCCCCCTCAAACCCCTACCCCCGTCATCAAAGGTAAATACTACCTTTTCCACAAGGCCATCAGTTCTGAAGAAGGGTCACCGCACTCGAAACATGAACTCGGTTTCTGAGTCCACAGAGTATCCTCAGCAATTTGAATTGATTTGTTGTGATTGATTGTAGTCACGTGTACCTAAGTACAGTGAAAAGCTTTGTTTTTAAGCAGGACAGGCCGACCACAGTAAGCAAGGACATACAGACCATAGGGTACTTTGACAGAATGATTTCTGTTTTATTTTCAAATTGCCAGCATTCACAGTTCTTTGATTTATATAACTGCACTCACCTTTTCCTACTTAAATGCGACAAATGTGTCACCTTGTTGTCATTGTTACTTTTGAGACAGATATTTGCCAATCTCAATGAGCTATCTGCACAATGCCAAATTAATTAGCAAGGGGCTCATCTGCAATTTCTTGATTGAGTTTCGTTTGTTTCATTTTTTGGTTATTCAGGGTTGAACACCCAGCATTGACCCAGTATTGTTATTAATCATTCTAAACCATTATTTAGTGAAATCTTCAAGATTGTGGGAGTGTTTCTTGGGAGTAAATATCAAGATACTTTGATTTCTGGGTGAAACTGAAACTCAGAGCTACAAGATCATAAAGAGATAGAAGCCGAAATTAGGCCATTGGGCCCATTGAGCTAATCCGTCATTTAACCATGGCTGATACGTTTCTCAACCTCGTTCTCCCATTTTCTACCTGAAACCCTTGATCGCCTTGATACCTTAATACTCAAGAACCTACCTATCTCCATCTTAAATGCACTCAATGACCGGGCTTCCACAGCCTTCTGTGGCAGTGAATTCCATAGATTCATCACTCTCTAGCTGAAGACGTTTCTCCTTATTTCTGTTCTAAAACTCTTCCCTTTATTCTCAGGCTGTGCCCTCAGGTCCTAGTCTCTCTCACCAATGGAAACATCTTCCCAACATCCACTCTGTCCAGGCCATTCAGTATTCTGTGTGTTTCAATCAGATCCCCCTTCATCCTTCAAAATTCTATCCAGTATAGATCCACAGTCCTCCAATGTTCCTCATATGTGAAGCTGCACATTCCTAGGACCATTCCCTTGAACCTCCTCTGTACACGCTTCTGGACCAGTCCATCCTTCCTGAGATATGGGGCCTAAAACTGCGCACAATACTGCACATGTCGTCTGACCAGAGCCACGTAAAGCCTCAGAAGCACATTCCTGCTTTTATATTCAAGTCCTATCAAAATAAATGCCATCGTTGCATTTGCCTTTCCAACTACTGACTCAATCTGCAAGATTCCCTTGAGAGAATCCTGGATTAGAACACCCAAGTGGGAACACACCGTGGGTGGCACGGTGGCACAGTGGTTAGCACTGCTGCCTCACAGCACCAGGGACTTGGATTCAATTCCCGCTTCAGGGAACTGACTGTGTGGGGTTTGCACGTTCTCCCTGTGTCTGCGTGGGTTTCCTCCGGGTGCTCCGGTTTCCTCCCACAGTCCAAAGATGTGCAGGGTAGGTGAATTGGCCATGCTAAATTGCCCATAATGTTAGTTGGAGGGGAATGGGTCTGGGTGGGTTGCTCTTCGGAGGGTCGGTGTGGACTTGTTGGGCCGAAGTGCCTGTTTCCACACTGTAAGTAATCTGATCTTTCAGAAACAATCAGACTGTTCATGATTGGATTCTGTAACTTAAATCAGTAATCTAGGACCATTCCCTTGAACGTCCTCTGAACACGCTCCAGGATTTTCTCCCCATTTAGAAAATAATCCATGCCTCTATCCTTCCGACCAAAGTGCATGACCTCACACTTTCCTACATTGTAGTCCCAGCTGCCACTTCTTCGCCTGCTCTCCTAACTCGTCCACATCCTTCTGCAGCCTCTTGTTTCCTCAATGCTATCTGTCCCTCTCCCGATCTTTGCATTGTCTTCAAACCTCACCAGAATGCCCTCAGTTCCTTCATCTGGATTGTTGATGTATAAAGTGAAAAGTAGTGGTCCCAACACTGAGCTTTGCAGAACACCACTTGTCACTGGCTCCCATCCTGAGAAAGACCCTTGTATCCCCACTCTCTGCTTTCTGTGTGCGCAGTCACAGGTAAACACCAGCAGGAATTCAGGAGAAACCGCTGCCCCTCCAAAAAGTGGTGAGAATGTGTAATTCACCAGCACAGGAAAGTGGTTGAGACATACCAAACACATGTACTGGAAGGAGAAACTTCACTAACAGAAAGGAAGAGCAGCATATGCTAATAGAGTGAGACAAAACAGTGTGGGAGGAGGCTTGTATGGAGCATAAATCCTGGTCCAGACGGAGGAGAATCATTTCTGCTTGTGTGCTGCCAGAGGAGATGGTGGTGCAACGGCCATATCACCGATCTCGTAATTCAGAGGACCCAGCTCTGGGGATCAAACAGTGGGTTCAAACAGCAGCGAGCAGACTTCAAATCCAATTCATAATTCTGGAATTGAAAACTAATTTCAGTAATTGTGGCAATAAAATAACCATCATTTGTCATAAAAATCCACATGATTCAATCAGATGCTTTTAGGAAGGAAATCTGCTGTTCTCAACAGGTCTGGCCGCAGTGGGACTCCTGACCCACAGCAATGTGATTTAACTCCGGTGGATAAGAACTGTTGGCCTCTGCCAACCACACCTCTATCTCAGGACAAATATAAAGGGGAAAAGATAATCGCTGTTATTCTATGTGATAGAGTTTAATGCAGGGTGAAATTAACTAATTTAAATCGAAAACTGGTGAAATGCACGATTACCACTGCAGTTCAGGTTTAGAGAGAAGTGTAAGGCAAGAGGTAATTGGAGAATAAGGGTATTTTTACAGTGAAATACAGAATCAGCAGAGGCTTAACAAGTGCAAGGACATTCTCTAGTATGTTGAGTTTTGTTGAAAATATACCTTCAGGAATTAGAAACACGGAGCAGAGGCCCTTCCTGAGGAAGGGCTCATGCCCGAAACGTCGATTCTCCCGCTCCTTGGATGCTGCCTGACCTGCTGCGCTTTTCCAGCAACACATTTTCAGCTCTGATCTCCAGCATCTGCAGTCCTCACTTTCTCCTAGGACCGAATATGTGTGGAGCACAGAAAGTAAAAGGTTCCTTTGCGTTTTTGTGACTTGTTCTCAGGAATCTAGGCAATGCTGACACTGTCCAGTACTGTGATAATGTTGTTTTCTTCCAGTGATGCTCATTTGAGAGTTCCTGGTCTTCAGGTCAACAGTGGTGAAGCAATATCAATTGATATCTACCTCAAAGCGGGGAGTGATTTGAAGTTTCCATGATGTTTCTCCTCTTGTCCTGCTCAGTACTCGAGTTTGAACAGCTGGAAAAGAATTGGCTGGCGGCTGTCGAGTTTCTGGCTAACTGAATGGGACTGTTCAGATGATCAGGAATATCACACACCATGCTGAACTCAGCCAAGAGCGTCTTTTCTTCAGTGTCACTGGGTCAAAATATTCAAACTCCCTAAAATGTGCTGGAGAGGGTCAAAAATCATGACAGACCAGGTTTCCAAATCAACTCGTGTCTACAAGTGGACTACAACCTCGTGTCATGAGATGTTTGACTTTGTCCAACCCAGTCCAACACCAGCACCTCCACATTGTGCTGAAGAGATATTGTGCACTCCAGTGGTTCGGAAAACCAGCTCAACCACACAGTCTGTAGGGCGATTCAGGGTGGACAATAAACTCTGGCCCATATCTCAATCAGCAACAAAAAAAAATCTTTTCCTGCACTTCATCGAGAACAGTGATGCAGGCACTGTGCAGAGCTTTCTCTGCATCATAGACCAAATGAATCATCCACAAAACAAAAAACACATGAAAACGAAAATCCCTGTCATCTCCACCCTCACTCATACACAAGGATTGACAAAAAGCATGACTCGATCCTGCTTGCGAAGAGTGTTGTGGTGCTTTCTGTGGGTTACAGAAACCTGAGGACAGATTGAATTGAATCCATGCAGCTGCATGAATTAATTCCAGAACAGTTTGAATTCATTGAAGCGCCAAGAAAACAACTGTTCGCTGCAACTTTGCATCTTTACTGGCAATTACTTCTGTGTTTTGAAGTATGCTGTACAGGGACAACTCCTTGCCCAATCTGCTACTCAGAATGAACATACTTGTCCGTCAGTAACGTACTCACTGGCAGAAATAGACAGCCTTTGCCCACTTCACACTCATCCAGTGTAAGACACAAAGCACCACTGTCACCTCCAGGCTTAGAGCAGATGTTCTTGCTTATTTGAAGAGGCAGCCAAGGTCACTCTCTGCCCTGGAAGATTTATTTTTACACAGAATTGCATGTCCTGTGGCCAATGTTTATCTTTCGAACATCAGCAGTAGAGAGCAGATTTTCTGCTCGTTATCACATTGCTGTGTGTTGGAGCCTGCTGTGTGCAAATTGACTGCTGTATTTCACACACTTATAACACAGTCAGTACACTTTGAAAGAATACCATTGTCTGCAAAGTGTTTTGGTGCATGCTGAGGTGGTGAAAAACACTAGATAAATGCAAGCGCTTTACAGATAAATTACAGCACAGGAAAAGGACATGAATCAATATATTTCACCTCAATTGTGTCCTGTGGTGGTGCATTTCTCATTCTCATGATTCACTGGGGAAAGAAATTTCTCCTGATTTCCCCAACTGGATTTAGAATTGGAAATACAATTACAATGAGATCTCTTGTCACATGCACTCAAATGACTACAGTGAAAAGTTTACAAGTCTCCATTTCTACCTGAGGTCCAAAGGTCCCAAGGTACAGGTTCTGAAGTACAAATGCTTTGGGGGAAAAGGGAGAAAAATAGAGAAACAAAAAGAGCAGCATTGCAGATCTTCGGAACAAATTAGAGAAATAAAGAAATGAAAATAACAGTCCTTCCAACCCAGTCCGCACTGGCAACAAGCCTCTAGTCCGTGTTCGGCCTTGAGTCCAGACTATGTCAGGCTTCACTCTCAAGGCTGGGAGAATGCACAGGAATCACCTTGGGACTGGAAGTCAACGCCAGGCCACCGAGAGACTTCCACATTGTGCTGCCGAGAGACTGCCATGCCAAGCTGGGAGATCTCGATGTCAGGCCAAGAGATTGTCAGTGAGGTCCATGCTAAAGGTGAGCGTCCAAGTCTGCACTGAGGTTGGGAGTTCAGGACATCATGGAGAAGAAGGAAGGAAGAAAGAAACACAAAAGATAAAATAAAACGGTAAAATCAAGAAATGGACTAAGTGGATAAGTTCCAGTTGAAGAGTCTTACTCCGTTGCCTTCTTGGAAGGTTTATTTGTGGCTGCCTTATATTTCTGGTCCCGATTTTCTGTTTCCCACAAGTAGAAATATTTTTTTGTCTACGTACCCTATCAAACTTTTTCATAAATACACTGGTGGCTCCGTGGTTAGCACCGCTGCCTCAGAGCGCCAGGGACCTGGGTTCGATTCCAGCCTCGGATGACTGTCTGTGTGGAGCTTGCACATTCTCCCTGTGTCTGTGTGGCTTTCCTCCAGGTGCTCTGGTTTCCTCCCACAATCCAAAGATGTGTGGGCTAGGTGGATTGGCCATCCTAAATTGCCATTAGTGTCCAAGAATGTACAGGCCAGGTGAATTAGGCATGGGAAATGCAAGGTTATAAGGAGAGAGTTGGTGTTTTTCAAAGGGTCAGTGTGGACCTGATGGGCCGAATGACCTGCTTCCACTCTGTAGGGATTCTATGAAAACCTCATTTGGTCATGTGTGTGTGCTCCCTTTTCCACAAAATACAACAGTAGCATAAAGTTATCTGAAAGGAATGATTTGTGACAACTGTTACCTTTGGAAACAGTTGATTGAAACATTTCTTTCATAAAAAATTGCCACTGCTATTTATTTACTTGTTCATCTCTTGTTCAATAAATGCAATTAATAATTGAGGAATCCTTAGAGAAAGGAGTAGGGGTATGCCATACTGCCCCTTGAGCATGCTCCATCGTTCAAGGTCACAGCTGATCTTTACTTCATCGCCACGTCTGTTCTGCCTCCAGAACCCTCGACTCTATTGTCAGTCAACAGTCTACCTGGTTCAGCTGTCAACAAATATTCAGTAACTAACCTTCCACTGCTCTCTGTAGAAGACAATTTGAAAGATTCGCAACCCTCTGAGAGAAATCTGAAATGGGAGATCCATACATTTTAAACTGTGTTCTCTAATTCTATTTTTCCTCAATCAAGGAGAAAAAAAAATCCCCACAGCTTTGAATGAGCATTAAAGGTGTGGGGTTAGAATCTGTCTGCATCCCATTGCATTGTCTGAGCTGAGATGTCACCTTTTCTGATAAAACCTGAAGTGATCTTGAGAATGTGACTTAAAAATCGAAACCAGCAAACCCATTCTCAAAGATGAAAGACTTAACAATCTAGTTTGTTCAATATATCATTGCAGTTTCATGACACTGTAATCTTTTGATATAAATTCTGTGTCATATGGTTCTGCTTCACAACCACCTGATGAAGAAGCAGCACTTTGAAAGCCAGTGCTTCCAAATAAATCTGTTGGACCCTCACCTGGTGTAGTGTGATTTTTAACATTGTCCACCCCAGTCCAACACCGGCTCCTCTGAATCATCAAGCTGAAAGGTATTGTCCAGACTACAGAATCTCATCATTTCATACATCATAAGGACTGTGAAGGAAAAAAGGACTTGTCACCTTGTGGTCTGGATATTTGATCTTGTGGAATTTTGTTCTTTGGTGTGTGTGTGTGTGTGTGTGTGTGTGTGTGTGTGTGTGTGTGTGTGTGTGTGTGTGTGTGTGTGTGGTTGAAATGTATAGTTTCAGGTGCATTCGTTGCAATCACTGGACCCACACCATTATTTGAGGAACAGACGTCCTTTTTTTCTTGGCTGCGGGTTTTGGGATATTTCTCCTTCATCATCACAACTCTGGTTTTTCACATAATAGCATTCCTTCAGCCTCAGCTGCAGTGTGAATATATAACACTGCATCTGCTTCCTTACCTTCAAATAACATCAAAGGATTGCAGACTTTTTCACCTATTCCCTTGCCTTTTCCCATAATCCTGCACACGGTTCCTTCTCAAATAACCATCTCATCCTTTCTGAATGCTTCAATTGAACCTGCTTCCATCACACACTTTCAGGCAGGGAGGAGAGAGTGAGGACTGCAGATCCTGGAAATCAGAGTCCAGAGTGTATTGCTGGAAAAACACAGCAGGTCAGGCAGCATCCGAGGAGCAGGAGAATTGATGTTTCAGGCATAAGCCCTTCCTGATGAAGGGTTTATGCCTGAAAATGTCAATTCTTCTGCTACTTGGGTGCTGTCTGACCTGCTGCGCTTTTCCAGCAGCACACTCCTGATACTTTCAGGCAGCTCATTCCAGGCCTGAACTCCTCGCAATGTGAAAAAGTTGATCACATTACTTGAAAGCTATGCCCTCCCTGGTCTTGATCTTGAAATGAATTGGAACAGTTACTCCCTATCTCTTTGGTCCAGGCTTCTCATGATTTTGAATGCTTCGATTAAATCTCCTCTCAGCCTTCCCTTCTCTGAGGAAAAAGATTTGAATTTGTCCAATTAATCGCATAGCTGTCATCCTTATCTCTGGAATCATTCCTGGAAACCTAAACATCATTCATTGATGGAGCATTCACACAGAATTTCAAAAATACGCAACTCTTTGAGTGAAGAATTTTCTGCTCATCTGAGTCCAAAACAATAAATTCGTCATTGGCTCTGGCCAATATTCACCGTTCACTCAATACCAGAAGAGACTGCTAAATGCTCATTTCATGGCTGCTGGGTAGCTGTCATTACAGCTTTGTTTGACAATGGTGACAAAACCATTCTTTGGAGATAGGTGTACTGTAAAGGGCTGGGTAAATGGCAGATTGAGATGCCCCTGGGATTCATCACCACCTTTAAGATTCAAACCCTCCACCCACCAGTGTATCAAAGTAGTTGTGAGTATCAGCTACAAATTGCACTACAGCAACTCACCAAGCCTCTTTCAGCACAGTTTCCAAACATGTGATGTTGGCTATTGAGAAAGACAAGAGAACATCACAACCTGCAAGTTTCCTGCTAAACTACACATCTCATCTTGCATTAAAACCCAAAGAACTGCAGATGCTGTCAACTGGAAAGAAAAACAGAAGTTGCTGGAAAAGCTCAGCAGGTCTGGCAGCAGCTGTGAAGAGAAATCAGAGTTAACGTTTCAGGGCCGGTGACACTTTGTTCGTTCTAAGTCCCAAAACGTTAACTCTGATTTCTCTTCACAGCTGCTGCCAGACCTGCTGAGCTTTTCCAGCAACTTGTGTTTCCATTTCTCACCTTGCAGCATGGTTGTACCTGTGCTAGATGGATTACAGTGGTTCACACCACCATATCACGGTGAGGTAGGGATGGGCCTTGCCAGTGATGCCCAGATTACATGGACAGCGTAATGTGAAAAAGCAATGTGAGCTAACACGAGGAGGAAGAGCCATCTGTCTGATAATAACAGTGTTGCAATCAAAATTTCCCACGTTCTTCTCAGAGATTAGATTTTGTTTCTGCATCACTTAAGATGATAGGAATCCTTATTTGAATGTTGAGGTTCAGGAATTTACAGAGAATTACATTCAGATATATTTGCTGATTAGTTTGTGTCTATGACCATTTTAATGACGTGTCTGCAGTAAAATTCATCTCCATCCAGTTTCACAGGATAAAAAGATCGTTCTGTTAATCCTTCTCCAATAGGTAGTGAGCGTGCATGAACACTTCTTACAGGACTCTATATTCTTCCAAATACTCGCCATGATACCGTTTGTTTTTGTTCACGGTAAATGGGTCTCACACTGCAGCCCTCACAATATCTATACTAGCTGAGTTTGTTCTCCAAACTATGTGCAAGAATCTGCAAACTGTTTCTGATACAATTGTACAACCATTGTGAGATTGTCAACATTAAAGAAAGCCATTCAGTCTATCATATCCACACTGGGCTGACAAGTAGCCAACCCAGTTTCCAACTCTTGGTCCATAATCTTTGAAATGGCAGCTCTTCAATGACATATCCAAGTATTAACAGGTAAGGATAGGTGAAACACCTCCTCCACCATGACTGCAGACTCAGCCCCTTACTGTACACCTTACAGACTCACAACTGTGTGGCCAGATTCGTTTCTAGCTCCATTTACAAATTTGCTGATGATAGCACCGGAGTTGGTCAGATCTCAAGACAATGACGAGGTAGAGTACAGGAAGGAGACAGACAGCTTACTGGCATGGTATAAAGTTTGTCCCTCAAAGTCAACAAAATGCAGGAGCTGATTATTAACTTCAGGAAGAGGAATGAAGAGGAATGTCCCTGTCTGTGTCAATGATGCTGAGGTGGAGGAGGTCGAGAGCTTCAAGTTCCCCGGAGTTAATCCTAGTCCATCCCAGTCAAGAAAGCACAGCAACACCTCTATTTCCTCAGAAGGTTAAAGAAATTCAACATGTCCACAATGGCCTTTACCCATTTTTACAGATGCACCATCGGAGTTGCATCACAGCTCGGACAGGCAACTCCTCTGCCCAAGACCACAAGAAATGACCGAGAGTTATGAATGTAGCTCCATCCAGCCACTCTACTTCCACTTCCTGCTGCCTTGAGAAAACAGCCACATGACCAATGACCCATTCCACCCCAGTTATACTGTCTTCCACCCTCTTCCATCAGGCAGAAGATACAAAACCTGAAAACATGAACCAACAGATTAAAGAGCAGCTTCTTCCCTGCTGTTCCCAGACTTATGAATGGACTGCTCAGATATTGGTGTTGATCTTTCTCTGCATCTTATCTGCAACTGTAACAATATATTCTAAATTCTGTTCAATTACCCTGATGTACTGACGCAAGGTATGATTTGGATAGTTACCATGCAAAACAATACTTTTCACTGTATGTCTGTACATGTGACAATAATAAATCCAATCAAATTATGTTTCATAGAGATCTAGCATAGCCCCTTACCATTGTATTCCATACTGCAGTTAAGGCAAGTATCACATATGCCTTCTTGACAATTCTTTCAAACTGCCAGCCTTCAGGGAATCTATTGGCATCCACTCCAAGCTTCTCCAGCTCCTTGATACTTATCAAACTCCTTCCATTTATTCAAGCCGATGCTAAATCAATCCTCTCACACTTGTAACCGGAGCATCTTGCTTGTTTATTCCTATTGCTTTTTGTGAGATTCACCATCTTTTTAAAATGTACCTGTGGGGATGTGGGAATAGCTGACTGGGCCAGCATTTCCTGCCTGTCCCTTGTTGCCCAGAGTGAAGGTGGTGGTGACTTGCCTTCTTAAACAGCTGCGGTCCATCTGCTGGAGGTTGACCCACAGTGCTGTTAGGGAGAGAGTTCTCAGATTTTGACCCAGTGACAGTGAATGAACGGTGATACATTTCTAAGTCAGGATGATGAGTGGCTTGGAAAGAAACATGAAAGTGGTGGTGTTCCCATGTATCTGCTGCCCTTTTTGTTCTCAATAGAAGTGATCATGGATTTGGAAGGTGCTCTTGAAGGATCTTTGGTGAATCTTTGCACTGCACCTTACAGATGGTCCATATTGTTGCTACTGAGCTTTCCTGGTGAAGGGAGTGGATACTTGTGGATGTGGTGCCAATCAAGCGGGCTGCTTTGTCCTGGATGGTGACAACTTGTTGGAGCTGTACCCATCCAGTCAAGTGATGAATATTCCATCACACTCCTGACTTACAGCTTGGAGATTTTCGGGAGTCAGGAGGTGAGTGACTTGCTGCAGTATTCTTAGCCTCTTGGATGTACTGGATTTATATAGTGAGTCCAGGTAAAGTTCTGGCCAATGACAACCCTTGGGATGTTGACAGTGGGGGGCTTCTGTGATGGCAAAACCATTGAATGTCATGGGGAGGTGGTTAGTATTTCTCTTATTGTTGGTGGTCTTCATCTGGCATCTGTGTGGCATAAATATTACTTGCCAGTTGGCAGCGCCAAGTCTGGATGTGGTCTAGATCTTGCTGCATTTGGATGTGGACTGTTTCAATATCTGACAAGCCATAAATAGTATTAAACATTGCGTGATCATCACCTCTGACCTTATGATGAAGGGAAGGTCATTGATGAAGCAGCTAAAGATGCTTGGGCGTCAGGGACTATCCTGAGGAACTCCTGCAAGGATCTCCAGGAGCTGAGATGACTAACCTCCAAAGCTTACAACCACCTTCCTAAGTGCCAGCTGGGATGATGTTAATCAGCAGAGAGTTTGCACCCAACTCCCACTCATTCCAGTTTTGCTCCAGACCCTTGATAACACATTCAGTCAGATGCAGCCTTGATGTCACGGACTATCACTCTCATCTCACCACTTCAATTCAGACCTTCAATTCAAGGCTATGATGAGGTCAGGAGCTGAAGGGCCCTGGCAGAACCCAGACTGAGCATTCAAGTTATTGTAAAGCAAGTGCTGCTTGATAGCACAATTGATGATACCTTCTATCACTTGATTGATTAGCGACTTGACAGATGGGATGGTAATTGGCGAGGTTGGGTTTGTCCTTCATTTTGTGTGTGGGACATACTTGGGTAATTTCCACATTGTTGGAGGAAGATGCCAATGTGGTCACTGAATTTGAGTAGCTTGGCTCAGGGAGTTCTGGTGGTACAAGCCAGAGGTTTGACAGTCACAATAATCTCAGGGCCTGCAGCCTTTGTAGAATCCTCTGCTTCTAACCATTCTTGGTATGTGGAGTGGATTGGCTGAAGACTGGTATTTATGATGCTGAGGACCACTGGAGGAGCCTCAGATGAATCATCCATGCAGCACTTCTGCCTGAAGATTGTTGCAAATTCTTCAGCCTTATCTTTTACACTGATGTGTTTGGCTCTCCCATCATCGTGAATGGGGATATTTGTGGACCCTCCTCCAAGCTGTTGTTTCATTACCCACCGCTGTTCACGAGGAGGAGCACTGCAGAGCTTCCATCTGATCCATTAGTTAGGTCCATCATTTGGCACTCAAGTAGCCCTGCGTGGTTACGTCACCAGGTTGATACCTCACTTTTAGGCATGCCCAGTGCTGCTTCTGACAAGTCCTCCTGTGCTATCTGTTAACCCCGGGTTGAGCTGCAATGACAAGCTGTGCTATCGAGTAAACCAAACATCAGAACTCGTTTTTCCAAGGTAGAATTGAGAAGCAGAGAATGCTGATGGAAAGGTTTGATCAGACAACACTTGCTGGACAATGTTCAGTGTTGGTCTTCATGTTAAAAAATGGAGCCAGGTACAAGGTTGAAGAATGATTGATCAGTATAATACTACATCTGCTGGGGCCAATACTTTTCATCATTTATATAAATGATTTGGATGTGAACATTTGAGGTGTTGTTAGTAAGTTTGCAGATCACACCAGATTTGGAGGTGGACAGCAAAGAAGGTTACCTCAAAGTACAGCGGGAGCTTGACCAGATGGGCCAATGGGCTGAGGAGTGGCAGATGGAGTTTGATTTAGATCAATGTGAGGTGCTGCATTTTGGAAAGGCAAATCAGAACAGGACTTAGACACTTAATGGTAAGGTCCTGGGAAGTGCTGCTGAACAAAGAGATTTGGAGTGCAGGTTCATAGTTGCTTCAAAGTGGAGTCCCAGGTAGATAGGATAGTGAAGAAGGCATTTGGTATGCTTTCCTTTATTGGTCAGAGTATTGAGTACAGGAGTTGGGAGGTCATGTTGCGGCTGTACAGGATATTGGTTCAGCCACTGTTGGAATATTGCGTGCAATTCTGGTCTCCTTCCTGATGTTGTGAAACTTGAAAGGGTTCAGAAAAGATTTACGAGGATGTTGCCAGGGTTGGAGGATTTGATTTAAAGGGAGAGACTGAACCGGCTGGGGCTGTTTTCCCTGGAGCGTCGGAGGCTGAGGGGTGACCTTATAAAATCATGAGGGTCATGGATAGGGTAAATGGACAAGGTCTTTTCCCTGGGGTGGGCGGGTCCAGAACTGGAGGTCAGAGGTTTAGGGTGAAGGCGGGCATAAACCGCCCCGTGTTTACCATGGAGCAAGGCCCACATCGGGAAAACCAGCCATATCCATTTTAAGCCAGCAGTAACCATTTTAAGACAGCAGCTGCCAGCCCGACCATGTGATCAGGAGAAGGGGACCCAAAGACAGATCCAAATACACACCAGACCAGACACTAGTCAGGACTCCAGACAATGGGCATGACTCACGGATCGAAACCCACCTTATAATCTCATCAAGACTCCAACTGACACACACCCATAACCTGATCATGTCCTACACAAAAGGATGAACCTAACACTTTGGAAGTAACAAAGCGGGGTGCTAGCCTCCAGCCCTCACGGAGAGACAAGCAGATAGCACCCAGACCCATTCACATAAAAATGAACAACGCACCTTTTGTGTGTGCTGCTGACTCTCTGAGGACAGCAGGGAGCTTGACATTCACACACACTCCAGCCATGAGTACCACCATTCACACTCATTCAGACCCAATCTCCTACATCCTGACTCAGGAAGTACATAACTTGTAACATCGCACGGGAAACGTTAGAGCGATCGAGATTCAAACCTCGATTGGTCTCCGCCGGCGTTACATACTTTAATAAAGTTACTGATTGTCGAACCGCACTCTGGGCTCGGACTGAAGATCATTTCATCCAGGCTAACAGGGTGAGAGGGGAAAGATATAAAAGGGACCTAAGGGGCAACTTTTTCTTGCAGAGGGTGGTGTGTGTATGGAATGTGTGCCAGAGGAAGTGGTGGATGTTGGTACAATTTCAACATTTATAAGGCACCTGGATGAGTGTATGAATAGGAAGGGTTTAGAGGCATATGGACCAAGTGCTGACGAATGGGACTAGACAAGGTTGAGATGTCTGGTTGGCATGGACGGGTTGGACTGAAGGGTCTGTTTCCATGCTGTACATCTCAACGATTATAACTGAGGGATTATACCAACCAGAGAAGATTGAATAGGTTGGCGTTCTGTTCTCTTGAAGAATAGGCAGAGGCAGACTATGGAAGGTTTTAATAGAACTCTCCTCTTTTAGGTGACTGGAACTAAATGAGTGTTAATAATAAATCCAGTAGGAAATTCTTTAATCAAGACAATGCTTAGAATATTAAACTCACTAGCACACAGTGTGATTGAGGTGAATTCTATAGATGGAGTTAATGGGCAGCTGGACAAACACATGAGGGAGTAACACAAGACAGAAATTAAACAGATAAAGTGAACAAAAAAGAATTACAGGAGATCCACAAACGCTGGCATTGATAGAATGGGCCAAATGGGCCTGTTTCTGTGTTGTATATTCAATGTAACATAACACATGGTTTTCTTGAATTAATCAACAGCATGTTTGTATTGCACTTGAGAACAATTTAACCTATTGGTCACCACAAATCATAATTGCAGTCATGTACGCTGTCATTTCCATGTTTTGGTTGCAATTTGCCAAACTTCTGAGTTTTGACTTGTTTGACACAAGTTCACCTTTCCCCTCAGAATTTCTTCAACTCAGGAGTACCACTGGGAGTTGAAAGTAGGAAAGGATTTTTGCTCCCTGTACACTTCTACTGTGCAGCTCCTGTGTGGGAAGTTCGATCTTTAGCCCATTGATTGTGGCCTCAAAGTTGAATTTCTATCTCCAACTGTGAGCATGGGGACCTGTTGCATTTTAACAATGTGCATTCAGCTTTTAAAGGCCCCCCCTCTCCTTTTGGAGTTTTGAAAGCTCAAATACTCAGTGGAGTTCATTCAGCATTAAAAACAAAAAAATGCTGGAAATATTCAGAAGATCAGGCAGCAACTGTGCAGAGAGCAAGAGCTATTATCTGAGGTCAATGACCTTACATCAGAACGGAAGAAAGACAGAAAGGGAAGAGATTTTAAGTTAAGTGAAGGTGGCCGGGAGAACGAAAAGGGAGGTCTGGATGTTTTCACTGTTGCACGAATAGCTTGCTGTGGGGCATTTCTGACTTGACTGCATTGAGATCTGCAGTTTTGAGCATCAGAACTAGGAGCAGGAGCAGGCTGTTCAGCCCTTCCAGCCTGCTCCGCCAATCCAACAGATCATGACTGATCTTTTCGTGGCCTCAGCTCCACTTACCCACCTTCTCACCATAATTCCCTTCCGGTTCAAAAAATTATCGATCTTAGCTTCAACAACATTCAATGACTTCACTGTGCAGGGAATTCCACAGATTCACAACCCTCTGGCTGAAGGAGTCCCTTCCCAGTTCAGTCCTAAATCTGTTCCTCCTCATGTTGAGGCTGTGCTCTCTTCTCCTAGTTTCACCCGTCAGTGGAAACACCCTCTCTACTTGTATCTTATCTATTCCCTTCATTGTTTCACATGTTTCTGTAAGATCCCCCATCAATCTTCTAAATTCCAGTGAATATAATCCCAGTCTCCTCAGTCTCTCCACAAAAGCCAACCCCGTCAACTCCAGAATCAACCCAGTGAATCTCTGCACCCCCTCCAGTGCCAGTACATCTTTCTCAAGTAAGGAGTCCAAAACGGCACACGGTACTCCAGATATGGCCTCACCAGCTGCAACATAACCTCCCTGCTTTTAAACTCAATCCTTTCAGCAATGAAGAACAAAATTCCATTTGCATTCTGAATAACCTGTTCCACCTACAGACCAACCTTCTGTGATTCATGCACAAGGGCACCCAGGTCCCTCTGCACAGCAGCACGCTGCAATTTCTTACCATTCAAGTAATTGTCCTTTTTACTGATATTCCGACTGAAATGGATGACTTCATATTTATTTAACATTGCACTCCAGCTGTCAAGCCTTTACCGACTCACTTAAACTATCTATGTCTCTTTGTAAAGTTTCGCAGTCCTCTGCACACTTTACTGTACCACTCATCTTAGTGTCATCTGCAAAATTTGACACATTACACATGGTCCCCAACTCCAGATCATCAACGTTAATAGTGGTCCCATCACTGATCCCTGAGGCACACCATTAGTCATTGATTGCCAACCAGAATAGCACTTATTTATTCCTGCTCTTTGCTTCCTGTTCCTTAATCAATCCTTTATCCATGCTAATACATTTCCCATAACTCCTTGCAGTAGCCTTCTGTCTGGCACCTTATCAAATGCCTTTTGGAAATCTGGAGACACCACATTCACTGCATCTCCATTGTCCCCTGTGTTTGTAGTGTCTTCATAGAATTCCAGTTAAGGATGGCCTGCCCATCATGAACCCATGCTGCGTCTATCCAAGGGGACAATTTCTAATAACGTTCCTTGATAATAGACTCAAGCTACACAAGTTAAGCTCACTGGACTATAATTTCCCATCTTTTGTCTACTGCCCTTTTTAAACCATGGTGTCACATTTGCTATTTTCCAATCTGCTGGAACTGCCCCAGAGTCCAGCAAATTTTGGAAGATTGCCACAAGTGCATTTGTTCTTTCTCCCACCATCTCTTTTAGTCCCCTGGGATGCATTCCATCAGGGCCAGGAGACTTGTCTATCCTTAGCTCCATTAGCTGGCCCAACACTACCTCTTCCATAATGATGATTGTTTCCAGGTCCTCACTGCCCTTTGTCTCTTGGTCAATGGCTGGCATGTTATTGGTGCCCTCCACTGTGAAGACCAATAGAAAACACCTATTCAGTGCCTCAGCGAATTCATCGGTCATTCAATGTCTCGGTCATGTGAATCTGGTGTCAGCCAATTCCTCACATGGCAACAATGACAAGACTGTGAAGGACTCTGAAAATGGCTGTTCTTTGCAAAGCCAAACTCAAGACCCTGAGACTGGGCTCAAATGGTTTAGCCATGCACAAAAAGCGAAGTGTAAATATTCTGAAAACTTGCACCCTGCTCAGAAATTTGCTCAAAAGTCTTCCAAACCTCAAAACAAATTTCTTCATACAGAAAATAAGGAATTCAGTAATATAGAGAGTGGTTGTGGTCAAAGTCCCACTTTTCTGTCTGCTCAGAAAGGACAGATATTTGGGGACAGAGGAAATGTTCACTGTTATATACGGAAAATTATGCATGAATGCTGAATGTGTGCTCCCAGTGAATGAAGCTCCACAATGAGAAATTATACCAAAAATGTTTTATAAGCCTGCCTGCAATTTTTTTGGAAGCCAGAAGCTTCCTAAAGCTGTTCTGATAAGGCAGCATGATACCTTCACAATCAGCTCGAGCGACAGACTTTGTTTTTTGAAGATGTAGCTTGGACTGAATGAGGAAATGTTGCAAGCACTATCTTATTCTTCAAACACTCACACGATTCAGCATCACACATGACTGACTGATAGAGGGATTACCAACAGGGAGCTGATATGTCATTGATCTGGAAACATATTTCAATAATTAAATGTCACTGACCGTGCAGATCTCAATTTGCTGTTGTGCACCATTGCTACTGAAATGTAAATTGCTTCCCCCAACACTATTTGTTTTTAAAAGTAGACAGGGCATGAAGTAGGCATGCGAATTAATCTCCTGCATTGACAAAACTAAAGTTCTATCAATGATAATGCTGTTCCACAGCAGGTCAATGGGGAAAGTGGAGCTGAACAACAAGTTAACGGAAGGCAGAGTCTCAAATGGTGAAGCAATGAATATCATCAATTTTGATTTTGATTTTGATTTGATTTTGTTGTCATGCGCATTTTATATTAAGAATACAATAAAATACAGTGAAGAGCTTTCATTTGCTGATGCGCAACGGCACCATTTTGATTAATTTAAGAATAAGGGGAAGAAAGGAAAGACGTACCTTAAAGAGAATCCATCAACCCCGAGCCAGCTCATCACTGTCAATGGCGGCCATAATGTCATCCCTCTGCCACCACATCATGCTGTGTATGCCAGACCCTAACAATCATTAAGGTCACCGATCATCAGGCGCCATCTTTGCGGCTTGGCTGATATTCCTGCAGCAGAGCCATGCCTCTCACCACTGGGCCCACCTCTGTGGTGTTGTGGTGACACCCACCCACCTCCACTTCGCCACAGTCAGAGCCAAAAACCCTGCGAACCATGAAGTTGCCGATCCTCAGGGGCCACTTTTTGGCCATTGGGCCCATCTTGCCAACGTCTCCTCTGCTGATAAAGTAGCTGCTGATTCCAGGTTCTGTGCTTGTTCTGGAAAAGTAGTCGTCACTCACTCTCCTCTGTGCTGGGCCTACCCAAGGTCCGTGTCCTGGGCCTGGCTTGGGACCACTCGAAGTCTGTGCCCTGGGTCCTCTCTCAGCACTGCTCATGCCACCGAAGTTGAGGACAAGGTAAATCAGGAAAAAATAGAGAGTTGGGGGAAGAAAGAAAAAGTGGAAGAAAAGCCATGCAGCAGATGAGCTCCAGCACAGAAGCTCTGCTCCAGCACCATCTTGGAACAGGAGACCAGAATTTGAGCAGTGCAGAGATCTTGAAAGATTTTGGACCTCATCGTGTAATGAGGGCATGGAGAGCACTGATGCAAGACAATGGAGGGACAAGGGCAAGTACAGTGGGTGATAGGTGAATGGCACTCAGCAAGTCTGAGAGAGGCTTTACATTGAAGCAGATTGTGGATATTGAATTGGAGTAGAGACTTCAAAGGGAGATGGCACAGGCAAGAGTTTGAACTGAGTTTTGGGTTGTGTTGGCTCCAGCAGAAAGATTCAAAATCTCTTTGCCCAACCTCTCAGTATCAGCTGTTGGAAGTTCAGAGAATAGATACTTAGTGCAGAGTATCACTAACTTTCCCTGAGTGAGCTGAAAAGGCCTTGATCAACATCTTCAGACAAGCAACCCAGAAATAATCGTATTCGCCTGTGAAACAAGAGATCATGAAAGCTAGTTAAGTAATCTGGCCAGCTTTGCTCTCTTCCCTAATTCATCCCTTAACTGTGTTTGTTTGTCTCTCTGTCTTTTGCATGAATACGTTAGATTAATTTGTTACTTAATTTTGCCCTGCTAAAATTCCTGTAAATAAATTGCTAAATATTTTGTTTAGGGTACAAACCAGTGACTGGAATTGATTATTCACAGAGACTGGGATTGGTTATTCAAAAAAAGTTTGGTTTGGAACCATTTGGGTCAATTTTGAGGGTCTTTGAAGGTGTTAATTTTACTGTGTTGAATATCTAGAGTTTGAAAGGCTGATTTGGTTTAGCTAACTGCCTCTGTATTGTAATGTTAGGTAAAATAAAACAAAAATCTGCAGAGACTACAGATCTGAAACAAAAACAGAATCGATTGGACAAAACTTCGAAGTTCTGGTCGTATCTAAGGAGGGAGAACAGAGTTAACATTTCAAGTCTGGTGATATCTTCTTCAGAACTAAAGGCAGCTTGGAAGAAGTGGTATTTGTGCTGATGATGGTGGGTGTGGAGGAGAAAGGAGAACATGGATATTTGAAAGGGACCGCAGAGAGAGGGAGAGAAAAGGGACAAAGAGATCGTTGGCAGTTAGCCAGGGAAGAAGAGAAGCTTAATAGGTAAGAGTAGGTGGTGCTTAGATCAGAGTGGTGCTGGAAATGCACAACAGGTCAGGCAGCATCAGAGGAGCAGGAAAATCGACGTTTTGGGCAACTTGACTCTAATCTCCAGCATCTGCTGTCCTCACTTTCGCCTAATAGTAGGGGTTATGAGTTGCTGAAAAATGGTTGACTGTACTGAAAGCAAATCATTTTGTGACAGGACCTGGGATTGTGAGGGTAATTAACATGGAGAAAGTGAGGACTGCAGATGCTGGAGATCAGAGCTGAAAAATGTGTTGCTGGAAAAGCGCAGCGGGTCAGGCAGCGTCCAAGGAACAGGAAATTCGATGTCTCGGGCATAAGCCCTTCTTCAGGAATGAGGAGGGTGTGCCAAGCAGGCTGAGATAAAAGGTAGGGAGGAGGGACTTGGGGGAGGGGCGTTGTGAATGTGATAGGTGGAAGGAGGTTAAGGTGAGGGTGATAGGCCGGAAAGGAGGTGGGGGCGGAGAGGTCAGGAAGAAGATTGCAGGTCAAGAAGGCGGTGCTGAGTCCGAGGGTTGAGACTAAGGTAAGGTGAGGGGAGGGGAAATGAGGAAGCTGGAGAAATCTGCATTCATCCCTTGTGGTTGGAGGGTTCCTAGGTGGAAGATGAGGCGCTCTTCCTCCAGGCGTCGTGTTGCCATGGTCTGGCGATGAAGGAGGCCAAGGATCTGCATGTCCTTGGTGGAGTGGGAGGGGGAGTTAAAGTGTTCAGCCACAGGGCGGTTGGGTAATTAACATCTAAGGAAAAGGAGGGTGGGCTCATGCTCTGAAATTGTTAAACTCGATATTGAGACCTGAAGACTGTAAGGTACCCAAGTGGAAGATGAGATGTTCTTCCAGCTTGCGTTGAGCTTTGTGAGAGCACTGCAACAGCCCTTGGACAGAAATGTTGGCAGGGGAACTGCAAAGCCATGGCTAATGAGAAAAGTTCGAGATAGTATTAGATACAAAAACAAGGCATACAAATTGGCAAGGGAAAGGCAACATACCTGAGGTTGAGAAACTGTTTTGAATTCAGAAAAGAAGGACCAAGGGGTTGATCAAGAAAGGGAAAACAGAGCATGAGAATAAGTTAGAGAGAAGGTAAGAACTTACTATAAGAGTTCCTATATTTATGTAAAGCGAGAAAGTTTGTTGAAAATTAATGTAGATCTCCTCCAGTCAGAAATGGGGGAATGTAGATCGGGGAACAAAAAAATGGCTGACAAACTAAAATCAAACCACTTCTGTCTTCATAAAAGAGGAGATAAATAACATACAAGGACTTCGTGAGATCACACCTGGAGTAATGCGTGTAATTTTGGTCTTCCTATCTGAGGATGGATGTTCTTGCTATAGAGGGAGCGCAACAAAGGTTTCCTAAATGGATTCCTGGGATGGCAGGACTCATGTAGGAAGAGAGAATGAGTGATGCAGAATAGGGGAGGATCTCATAGAGACCGACAATGAGACAGGTTTGATGCAGAAAGGATGTTCCTGATAGTAGGGATTCCAGAAGCAGGGGTCACAGTTTAAGGATAGGAACCAAACCTTTTAGGACTGAGATTAGGAGAAATCTCTTTACCCAGAGAGAAGTCAACCTGTCAAACTTTCTACCACAAAACCTGTGTGCTGCCAAGACGCAGGTACCTGTAGCTCTTCTGCCATGATGAATCAGTGGTTAGCATTGCTGTCTCACAGTACAGGGGAATCTGGTTCGAATTCCAGCCTCAGGCGACTGTTTGTGTGGAGTTTTGCACATTCTCCGTGTCTGTGTAGATTTCCTTTGGGTGCTCCGGTTTCCTCCAACTGTCCAAAGATGTGCAGGTTTGGTGGATTGGCCGTGCTAAATTGCCTGTAGTGTCCAGGGATGAGCCACATGGATGATGCAGAAATGGGATGGGAAGGGTGTCTGGATGCGTTGCTGTTTGGATGGTTGGTGTATACTTGATTGACCGAATGGCCTGCTTCCACACGATCGGGATTCTAAATTTTGGCTAAAGGGATCAACTGTATGTGGGATGTGGGATTTGGGTATTCAGCTCGATAATTAGCCATGATCATAATGAATGGCAGCACAGGCTTGAGGGCTCAAATAGCCAATCATGCTCCTATCTTCTCTATGTCGATGGCATCAGTTTTAAAGTGATGGTTGATTGATAGAATATACTGGATACAGGACACTTGGCACAAACCGCAATTGAGGCCACACCAGGGTTTATCATCTCATCTGAAAGATGGTACCTCTGACAATGCAGCTCTCTCTGTGATTCACTGAGCAGTTCCATCATTGCTGAGTCCCACTTGGGGGATCAAATCCCACTTCAGCATACAGTGCTGATGGACGCTCAGAGGTGCATGCATTGTGTGCTCAAGGGTGTCTTGGAACTCTGATGTTCAACTCTGAGACAAGGAACCCACACCCAGTCTGCACGTTCTGCACAAAGCACATAAAACACATGCAATTTATTGAGAAGGTTGGTTTCAGATCAGGAGCAAAGGGATCTGTAAACAGGAATATAAAGATACCTGGGAATATTAGTCCAGAATAATGACAGCTGAAAATGATCACAAGCCAGCCAGCTCAAATATTCAACAACAAACTCTTGAAGAATTCCTGTCTCAACCCTTGAGGCATCACAGATATTTCAAATCAATTCAGAGTTCACAGCTTTCTGGACTTTGTCCTTTTCATACCATCAGAATGTTTTATTGCATTTAGTTTTTGTCATCTCTTGAATTTTGCCTGATGAATGTAATTTTGAGGAATTATGTCAACAATTCTTGCAACGTTGGTGTCAAAACCATTCCTTGCTGTTGCTTCAAGAGGACTCATGGTTGGAATGTCAGGGCCAGCCGGAGAGAAAAGCTTGCCACAAAGAGAGCTCTGTCCTTGCTGGCCAAACAAAAATGATTCCTGCCTCAGGTGACATTGCCAGGCATGAAATAAAATGATGGCACGGCCATCAATCATTCTTAATCTCTGAAAAGCACAGATCGCCACCCTTCCAGATTTTCCAAGGTCTGCGAAGTGTTCTTTGAAGATCACTTTCGAGGCATCCAATGTTGCCATGATGGTGGCTCTCAGAGGGAAGCAGATCAATGAGAACTGTTCATGGTTCCCTGGAATTCCATTCCCAAAGGAAGTTTTATTTTCCTGCTGTTGGAAAGATTACCTTACACTCAGCTGGCAACAGTTTGACAATTTCAATCACACTGGAGACTAGAGGTCACACACAAAACACAGCTATTATTGAGCAAACCATTGCTCTGCACTTTTGGCTTCAAAGCATGCCCAAAAATGTTCATAGAAAATGTTTGTGAGCATATTAATTAAATTCTAGAGGTAATACAAATGTGAGCTTTGAAGCACTGAACTCCTGCAAACTGCACAGATGATGGTTTCCCTATGATGTAGAAACAATGACTGCAGATTCTGGATGAGTGGTGCTGGAAGAGCACAGCAGTTCAGGCAGCATCCAACGAGCAGCGAAATCGACGTTTCGGGCAAAAGCCCTTCATCAGGAATAAAGGCAGTGATGATGTTAATCTGATTGCACTCCATCAGCTATTCCTGTTTCATCAGAATGAAAGCATCACAGATGAATCACTTTGTCACTATGAAATGTCATAATGTTTTGATTCTTTTGCATACTGCGAGGCAAGGCTAAACCTGACCTTGCAAAGTCCCTGCAGTCATTGAATTGCACAGCACACAAGGAAGCCATTCAGTCCATTATGCCACTGGCAATTCTTTCTAAGATTCTTTCAATTACTCCCCCTCTCTGGTTCCTACCCAGAGGATTGCAAATCTAACTTTTCAAGTGTTTATCCAATCCTCACTTGAAAATCACTCTTCAATGTCTCCACTGCACTTTAATGCACTGCATTCCATGTCATGCCAAATTGCAATCGTAAGACAATGCTCATCTCGCCTTTTTGCTCATTTGTCAATAATTTTAAATACTTTCTTTGCATCCCTCCTGTGAATGGAGCACTTACTGTCTATCACTTCTGCCTAAGCCTTTGTTAATCGGCAAAGCCATGTTGAATCATCCAATTATTTCAGTTTGAAGGAGAATGATCCTACGTTCCAAAAAACTGATTGGAAACCCTCAATCCTAATTGATCAGAATCTTCTCTGAAGCATCAATTTATGCTTCCTGAAGTGTACTCGATTTTAATTCAAGATCTGGATAATTGATGAGATAATGTACAGCTCCATTTTGAGCTTTGTTTTGCTTATCTCCATATCAATTGCTTGAAAAGTTTCAAAATTTGGTCTCTGTATTTTTGTATTCCTAATTTAGTCTTTGAGCTGAAACAATAACTGATTTCATATCTGATCTTAGTAGGTAAAAACAGATGCTGGAAACCAGATTCTGGGTTAGTGGTGCTCGAAGAGCACAGCAGTTCAGGCAGCATCCTAGGAGCTGTACCTCGGATGCTGCCTGAACTGCTGTGCTCTTCCAGCACCACTAATCCAGAATCTGATATTAGTACAGAATTCCTGGCTGGACCTACAGCACTCACTGTTGCCATCTTTCTGTTGCATGTCTCCATGATAATTTCCAATGTCAACCTTTATTCTAGATTTGACAGAGAGTCATTGCATAGAAAACGACCCTTCGGTCCAACCAATCCATGCTCAACATAATCCCAACCTAAACTCTTCCCACCTGCCTACTCCTGGCCCATATCCCTCCAAACTTTTCCCATTCATGTACTTAACCACATGTCTTTGAAACATTGCAATTGGACCCATGTCCACCACTCCTTCAGGAAGTTTACTGCACATGTGAACCAGCCTCTGTGTAAAAAAGTTGCCCCTGATGTCTTTTTCAAATCTCTCTCCTCTCACCTAAAAAATGTACCCCCTAGTTTTTGAGATCCTCCATCCCAGAGAAAAGACAACTACCATTAACTCAATCGATACCTTCCATTATTTTATAAGCACCTACAAATTCATCTCTCAGCCACCAATGCTCCAGTGGATAAAGTCCCAGGCTGTGCAGTCTTTCTTTAAACTCAAACCTTCCACACCCGGCAACATCCTGGTCAATCTCTTCTGAAACCTCATTAACTCTCAAAAAGTTTCTGGAAGTTCTAAAGTCACCATTTCTCATGAGAAATAAACGTTTACATGTGCTAAATCAAGGATTTTTAATATTATGCATTACTTTTTGTGTCTTTTTAATAACGTTTCTTAAAGTTTCCAAATCTATGGCTCACCTTTGATTTATATTTATTGACACATGTATGTCAAAACATACTGAAAAGTGTTATTGGCGTGTTTTACGTGGTGTTGCTGTGCTCCGGTGCCACCTTGACACACAAAATAATGCAAGAATTTATCGTCAAGGATATGATCTTTCTCCCTTCTTCTTGTTCCTCCTCCAGCCACTGTTTGGTGTCAGCCGGAGTCTGTGAACCGAGCTCTTGCGTCTCCATAACGGGCTCTGGGATCTCGGGTATGGGCCTCAGCTACTACCACCACCACCATTCCCATGACCACCATGGCCAAGCTGAAGCAATGGGCCTGGGGACACGTGGATCCTCCTCTCTGCCATCTGACGCTCCTCCAGGCGCTCCCGCTGGTTCGCCATCCATCACTTTCGCCCACGCCGTCACTCCCTCAGGCGCTCAGGCCCGGCCACTGACCTACAGCCTTGGCTCAGCCTGCGAGTCCGAGCTGAGGGGAATCAGCCTGGGACCTGCTTCTCACTCACTGGGATACCCCGGGCCGGGGTGGAGGCACATCTGGCTCATCCTGCCCTTGCCACCACCTTCACCCGGCAACTCTCCAGGCTTTAAAGAAAATAAAACAAAATTTAAAAAAAAAAGAAAAGGAGCAAATGTAAAAGAAAGGAAGAGAAAAGAGCAAGAAAGCAGACAGCAGCAAGTGAGCGTCAGGCTCAGCCGTGTTCCTCTATCTTGAAACAGTACTGTGCTGTCCTGGACTGTGAACATTTCTGGGATTCTGTGAAGGTCTCAGCCTAGTTATTTGATTGGCAGGGTTTCGTGAACTCCAGTAAAGGCTCACTGGACTCGAAACATCCACTCTGCTTCTCTCTCCACAGGTGCCACCAGACCTTTCTGTTTCTGTTTCCATTTTGAGAGAGGGAGTCAGATCAAAAAGGAATCACTCTAAAAGTCAAATTTGCTTGTGGAAAGCACCACACATGTCAAAGTTGTGTATGACTGTTCTTTTGCTCAGATGGAAAAATGCATATTATAGGACATCTTGTTTGGTTTGATAGCTTCCTGCAAAAGGGAACCTTCAGTTCAGGGTGACTGAACTGGTCCTCACCCTGAATAACTTCTCTTTCCAATCCTCCCACTTCCTCCAAACTAAAGGAGTTGCCATGGGCACCCGCATGGGCCCCAGCTATGCCTGTCTCTTTGTAGGATATGTGGAACAGTCCATCTTCCGCAACTACACTGGCACCACCCCCCACCTTTTCCTCTGCTACATCGATGACTGTATCGGCGCTGCCTCGTGCTCCCACGAGGAGGTTGAACAGTTCATCAACTTGACCAACACCTTCCATCCCGACTTCAAATTCACCTGGACTGTCTCAGACTCCTCCCTCCCCTTCCTAGAACTTGCCATTTCTATCTCGGGCGACCGACTCAACACAGACATCTACTATAAACCGACTGACTCCCACAGCTACCTGGACTACACCTCCTCCCACCCTGCCCCCTGTAAAAACTCCATCCCATATTCCCAATTCCTTCGTCTCCGCCGCATCTGCTCCCAGGAGTACCAGTTCCAATACCGTACAACCCAGATGGCCTCCTTCAAAGACCGCAGATTCCCCCCAGACGTGATCGACGATGCCCTCCACTGCATCTCCTCCACTTCCTGCTCCTCCGCCCTTGAGCCCCGCCCCTCCAACCGCCACCAAGACAGAACCCCACTGGTTCTCACCTACCACCCCACCAACCTCCGTATACAGCGTATCATCCGTCATCATTTCCGCCACCTCCAAATGGACCCCACCACCAGGGATATATTTCCCTCCCCTCCCCATCAGTGTTCCGCAAAGACCACTCCCTTTGTGACTCCCTCGTCACATCCACACCCCCCACCAACCCAACCTCCACCCCCAGCACCTTCCCCTGCAACCGCAGGAAATGCAAAACTTGCGCCCACACCTCCTCCCTCACTTCTCTCCAAGGCCCCCATGGATCCTTCCATATCCGCCACAAGTTCACCTGCACCTCCACACACATCATCTATTGCATCCGCTGCACCCGATGTGGCCTCCTCTATGTTGGGGACACGGGCCGCCTACTTGCAGAACACTTCAGGGAACACCTCAGGGACGCCCGGACCAACCAACCCAACCACCCCGTGGCTCAACACTTTAACTCTCCCTCCCACTCCACCGAAGACATGCAGGTCCTTGGACTCCTCCATCGCCAGAACATAACAACACGACGGTTGGAGGAAGAGCGCCTCATCTTCCGCCTGGGAACCCTCCAACCACAAGGGATGAACTCAGATTTCTCCAGTTTCCTCATTTCCCCTCCCCCCACCTTGTCTCAGTCGATTCCCTTGAACTCAGCACCGCCCTCCTAACCTGCAATCTTCTTCCTAACCTCTCCGCCCCCACCTCACTCCGGCCTATCACCCTCACCTTGACCTCCTTCCACCTATCACATCTCCATCGCCCCTCCCCCAAGTCCCTCCTCCCTACCTTTTATCTTAGCCTGCCTGGCACCCTCTCCTCATTCCTGATGAAGGGGCTCCGGCCCGAAACGTCAAATTTCCTGTTCCTTGGATGCTACCTGACCTGCTGTGCTTTAACCAGCAACACATTTTCAGCTTTGATAGCTCCCTGCGTTGAGAACCGACGTGTTTCTCACAACAGACCATAGTGGGAAGGTTCATGTAATGCATTCGCTGGTTTGAGATTCATGGCCATTGTTGTAGTTGCCCAATTTTCCACTTTTTACAAAATCGTTCACGGGCTTTGGGCATCACTGGCAGTGCTTGTGTTTACTGCTCATCTCCAGTTGCCCTTGAGGAAGGGGTGTTGAGCTGCCTTCTTGAACTGCTGCAGTCCTCGTACTGTAGATGGATCTACAATCTCATATGGGAGGGAGTTCCATGATTATGATCCGGTGACAGTGAAGGAACGGTGATGTATTTCCAAGTCAGGATGGAGAGTGGCTTGGAGGGGAACTTGCAGAGGTGGGGCGGGGTATTCCCATGTATCAGCTGTCCCTGTCCTTCTACAGGGAGAGCTATGGAGTCAACTGATGGTGGTATTGTGGTCACTGTAATGGACAATGAATCCCGAGGGCCAGGCTCATGATGTGAGGACCTCGGTTCAAATTACACCACAGCAGCTGTTGAGAATTTAAATTCAATCAATAAATTCTGGAATTGAAAGCTAATCTCAGGGATGCTGATTATGACACTATCATCAATTGTCATTAAAATCCCATCGATTTTATTAATGTCCTTAAAGAAAAACAATCTGTCATTGTTAACTGGTCATGCCTACCCATGACTCCAGACCAACAGTAATGGCTTCTCATTGCCCACTGAAACGGTACAGCAAGTCATTCATTTCATTTCGGAATGGGCAACCAATTTTGGCCAACTTACAAAGCCCACATCCCTTTAAAGATGCAAACAATAGGTGACTTATCCTCAAGGGAGGTCAAAGCCAGGGGATCTCCTGGTCTTGGCTCAGTGCTCAGGTTCTGAATGGTGCATATGTCTTATGATTTTGTCCATCTGGGAAATGGGTTGACATTGTATGAATAGTGGTGCTGTTTCACAGTACAGCTGGTGCACACTTCCATTGTGGATTTTTCTGTCCATTTAATGATTGCATTGCAAGTCAACATTGACAATTGGCATCATAAACGTATATATAAACTCCTCAGAGGCAGCATTTGTTTGATGAATGTGAATTTGAAACATATAAAATAGAAGATGGAAGACACTTGCCCATTCAAGCCTGCTTCATCTTACAATATCATCACAGCTGATTCTTTATCTCAGTGCCATATTTGCCCTTTCTCCCCACCCTCCTTGATGCCTTCAAAATCTAAAATTAACTCTGTGTACCTTCTTATAAAAGGTTGGTAAATCATTTGCCCGGGTGGCTGGTTTGCAATGCAGAATGATGCCAATAGTGTGGGCTCAATTCCTGCATTAGCTGGAGTTACCATGAAAGAGTCTCCTTCCCAATCTCTCCCCTCATCTGAGATGTGGTGACCCTCAGGTTAAACTACCATCAATCATCTCTCTGTCTCTCACATGACAGAGGGGCTGAATGGACAGATCAGACCATGCCAACTTTATCTTTGACCTTTATGTAATTATAATTCAGGCCACTCGCGCTGACACCCAGGAGCCTGAGCTACAGCAGCAACATCTCCCAAGTATATTGAAACAAATAGTGACAAATACTTTAAAAATAGCTCAGCAGAAAACTATTTTAATGAAAGAGAATATTGGGAAGGAGAGAAAAAGTGCAAAACTAAATAAAACTTTAACTTTAATGTTTAAAATTTGGATCAACATTGTTCATGCATGTGCATATGCACAGTCAGTGATCCTGATTGGATTATTAGTATTAGCAAGCATATATAATTAATTCCAATTCAACTGTAGGTCAGAATTTGGCATTGAATCTCTGCATATGATGCTATGGGAGCACAAGTGTAACTTTCCTTCTGATTTATTAAGGTAGTAATAAAATCAAGACATTAATATTTAGCTGCACAGCACAAGCACTGCTGCAAGAAGAACAATATTCTTCATCTGAGCAATGCTTTTCAACACTACTGTGCGTCCCATGTAACTTCTTGATTAACACATTAGATTAGATTCCCTACAGTGTGGAAACAGGCCCAACCAGTCCACACCAACCCTCCAAAGAGTAACCCACCCAGACCCATTTCCCTCTGACTAATTGACCTAACACTCTGGGCAACTTCACATGGCCAATTCACCTGACCTGCACATTTGGAGGGGGGGAGGAAACCCACACAGGTACAGGGAGAATGTGCCACCTCCACACAGACAGTAATGGAGGCTGGATTTGAACCTGGGACCCCAGCTGTGAGGTAGCAGTGCTAACCACTGAGCCAACGTGCCACATTGCTGCAACTAAGAGAAAAGACAGTTCCTTAATGTTTCTGACCTGAAGCCAGGATTGAGCCCTTTGGAAACAGCAAGTGACTGAATTTGTGCTTACTTAACAGTAATTAGACATTCCGTGTTCCAAGGAACACAGCCTCACAAACTTAGAACAGAATAATATTGAGCATTATGTGTTAAAATCTCAGATTTTTGAGCAAAGGATGATATCAAAATTGCCTTGGGAAATGTTGACTGGTAAACACAATAAAACTGCAACACTTAGAAGCCTCAAAATGTCAGGCTGAAGGTCTTTGAGAGCCTTGAAGGAGTGGGTAGGCAGAGAATTGACAGGAGGAGGGACCATCTTAAATAAAATTGGTTGCAGTTGATGACAAGAATGATCATTTACTTTCAGGAAAAAGTGGCAATGCTGATGGCAAAAGATTTTAAGCAATGACAATGAGTTAATTCCTGGGTCACTACTGGCTGTACGTTCTTCTCGAGCTCCATCATTGCTAGAAATGGTTCCCACCTTCCAGTTACAGATACAATCCATGAGCTGTATGCTTGGGGCATGGCAGTGGCCCCAGCAAGAAAATACCCAGCAGGCATTAGCTAAGAGCTTTCTGATCTTCCCTCTCACCCTGCATTTCCTGTTTCACATTCCCAAGACCTTTGCACGTTTCATGGGAAGTCACAGATCTGAAATATTCACTCTGTTTATCATGCCACAGATGCTGCCAGATCTGCTGAATATTTCTAATGCTTTCCACTTTTATTTTGGGGCTGGTGCAAGAAGCATTTAAAGAAGACGAGAAGATTTTTTTCTGAGGAAGGATTTGACAAATAATTGCTTGTCAGCACGGTATTTCAACACTGCTGAATGAATATTGGACTGGGATGGACAAAGTCAAAAATCACACAAGATCAGGTTATAGTCCAACTGGTTTTCATCAGCACTGCCAATTTTTCCTGAAATTTTCGTCATCAACTACAACCAGTTCTATTTAAGATGATCCCTCCTTCTGTCAATTCTCTGCCGACCTACTCCTTCGAGTCCCTGAGTAACAAAAGCATAAGTTCTGTGTCGTGTGATTTTTTTTAACACTGCTGAAGATAGACCACAAAGTGAAAACTTTGCATCTTCCAGGTGGTGAATGCAGTCCTGATGAGTTCAAGACAGGAATTTTCAACCTTGTCTCTCTTTTTAGCATTGTTTAAAAAGGTTGTTGGAACACAGCAAGTTTTGGACTAAATGTTACTTGACACAATGCTTACATTTACGTCGGGATTTCAGTGTCAGAAAATCCCAAAAACACTTCACAGGGACATTATAAAACCAAGTACGACATTGAGACACATAAGGAGCTACCAGGTTAAATGGCCAGGAAACTGGAGAGGGAGGTGAATTTTTTAGAAACGTCTTCAGTGTGAAAAGTGAGGCTGAAAGACAGATTGGAATGGGATAGCCATTGGCCAAGTCTATTTAAGTTTGAAGCCAGGTAGTACTTTGAAAAGCGACAATATCAACCAATTCAGAAAGAAGCCAGGGGAACTGGGATGAAAGAAGTGGCAGACAACAAGCAGAATCGCGAGAGATGAACAAACCTTTCTGTCCTTAACTACCTGTCATTTGCTCCATCATCGAACCTCAGTGTGAAACCTTGTTCAATCAGCTCTCTTCCTTTTCACACAGTATGTGTTGACTGATGTCATCAGCGATATGAGCAGAGGTGCGGTTCCTCTCTCTTTCAGGAGACACTTTTCAATTATAGTTTACCATAGTCACCAATTATAATTTTACATTCAAGTATTTCGATGTTGCCATTTCCTGTCATCAGCCAGGTTTGTCATCGAAGAAAATCATAGAATCGCTACAGTGTGGATAGGTGCCAGTTGACCCACCGAGTCTGGACTGACTGCCCAGACAGCATCCCACTCAGATCCACCCCACCCGCCCCCCCCCACCATATCCCTGTAGCCCCACATTTACCATGGCTAAATCTACTGAAGGTGCAAGACAATTTAGCACGGCCAGTCCACCTAACCTAATATCTTTGGACTGTGGGAGGAAACCAGATCACCCAGTGAAAACCACCCAGACATAGGGAGAATGTGCACACTCCGCACAGATGGTCACCCCAGGCTGAAATCCATCCCGGGACCCAGGTATTGTGAGGCAGCAGTGCTAACCATTGAGCCACCATGCTGTTCCTATGAGCTTTGAAGAAAAATGGAAGCTGTGTCAGGTCTTTGACACGTTGGGTGCTTGTGAGTTCTTCTGAATTCAATTTGACTTTCAAAACTTCATCAAGTTTGAGGGGCATCAACATGGGACTTGATGTGAATCCAAGGGGTGTAGGTTGTAACATCACGACCCGTATTGGTCAGTTATACTCCAGACTGGAAACACTTACAAAGGTGTCCGCTTCTTCGATGACAGACAAACGTCTTTATATATTTTTAGAATTGTTACATTATGCTTCTGTTGTGTTTCCAGTCTAGTGAGAGCTAAGCCCATGTATTGAATCAGAAAAGTCATTCATCACTACCAGAGCAACTCTTTCTGTGATAGATTGTGGAATTCAAAGTTGCATTTGATGCTTTCCGGTTTAAAATCTTCCCTGTCACATGATTGGCTTGTGCCCAAATAACATATGCAAATGAGTGAAGTAAAACTCCAGGACAGTGACTTTCATTATAATCTGTGTTAAAAAGAGCTGTGCAGAAATTACAAAGAATACAGACATGAAATCTTTCACAAGAAAGCTGGCAAATATCAACAAGAGGTGAATAAAACAATGCTTGGGTATGTAAACTGTAGACTGCAATGTGAATCCAGAATCACACAGCACAGAAGGAGGCCATTCAGTCCATCCTGCCTGGATGGGGCATGAAACAGCAATCTCACAGTCCTGCTCACTCCTTTTCATCAATTCCTGACAAATTGTTCCTTTTGAAGAAAAGAACCAACTCTCTTTTTCTAAATTGGCAAACTAAATCACACAAACTCTCTGCTTTAATAAAAACAAATCTACCTCAGCTCAGCCCCTGGCTTGTGCCAAGAATCTTAATCTATGTTCACTGATCCTTCAGTCATTGAAAACAGTTCATCTTGCACTTATCTCTCCAGTGTATCACAGAAGTATCATATGTGCCCATCATGTATTCGATTATGCATGAGCTGAAACCATGTACAACTAATTAACTGGCAAACATGAAAGCAATTCTCTCGAAGCAATCAAGTTTATGACATTATCATTCAGGCTGACTGATAGAAACATTTCAAAAATACTGAGGTCCACCATTCAGCTTTGTCAGTGAACACTCGGCATGTGTGTTCCACGAGGACAAAACACAAACACCAGTTCAAATCAAAGGTTTTCTGAGGATGAAATCAGAGGCAAGCATTCAGTCAAAATGAAGGAAGGAATATCCTGGGTCATGCAATCAACTCCAAGGCCACCTTGAGGGAGTAAGAGAGAGGCTTGAATTTATTCCCAATCAATGGGTGAATGAACAATGTCAGTAAATATCCAACTTTAAAAATGTTTCCAAACTCAATTGTCAAATTGGTTTTTCATGAAATTTGAATCCTTATCCTAACCTAGATGTTCTTTGGTAACCAAACTTCAGAGAATGCATTAGCTTTTATGTTTTCGACTTCCACATTGCAATTTACAGGACGACAATGCTCCACTGCACCTGAGAGAATGCATGTGGTATATTGGATTAGAGACTCCACGCTGAAATTTGGGACTGTTGGACAGTTTGGGGACATCATCTTTGCATTTCCATTCTTTAATTGATTGTTCATTGTCATGAAACTGACAAACAATGAAATTAGAGAGGAAATGGTTTTATCCTGCTTAAAATCCAATGTCACACAAGGCAGGCATCAATGTCTCACCACAAACATACAAAGTTCCTCTTGCATACTTCCTCAAAGACCCTACTCTGTCTGCGGTTATATATGTGATTGAGAATGGGATGCTGCACTTCCTCATGGTAAGTGACTGTCTCCAAATTTTAATGCTCAAACTGCTGAATCATTGAAATCAGCTTCAATCATCCAGCAGTGCCTTTAGCTCTAAGGCAGAAAGTTGTCAATTTGTGCCTGACTCTAGAATGTAAGAATGTAATCAATGCTGATATTTCAGTGAGGGAGTGTTGCATTGTTTTGGACAGGTCTCTCTCCCTGCTGACTTTTGTGCATTTGTCATATATTTTTTGTTACATTTGTAGTCTATTTTTTGATATTTGATTTACCTCAAAGCAATATCGCGATGACAATAAAAAAACCAGAAATTGCTGGAAATGCTCTGCAGGTTAGACATTATCTCTGGAAAGCAATTAAAGTTAACGTTTCGAGTGACCTGTCCTCAAAAATGATGGTGGTGAGGAAAATGTTGGTTTTCATGCAGAACACAGGGTGGGGGTGTGGGGGTACTGAGTAACAATAGGTGGGGATAGAGCCCAAAGAGAGAGGAGAGCAGTTGGATAGCCAAAAGGAATGGATAACAATTACTCTCGGAGGGTGAATAGCTATTGGTGGGGATTGTTACACACTAACAATGGGTTGTGAAAAATAACAGACAATGAGATAACAAAGCCTGATGTGTGGGGGTAGGGGTAAGGACAGGGGAACCCAGACCAGCACGGAAGCCAACCTTCCATCCATCGTCTCCATTTACACTATTTGCTGCAACAGAAAGGGTCCCGATATCATCAAAGATCTTTCCCACCCTGGTAATGCTTTCCCACAACCTCTTCTGTTCGACAGAAAATACAGAAGCTTGAATACATGCACCAACAACTACAAGAACTGTTATTAGATTCTCCAATTTCAAATAATATTGATCTTGCTGATTTTGATCTGACTTTGTGTATGTCCTGTGCAGTGTAACCTGTATGCCTCACTCTGTCTGAGCACCCTATTAACTGTATGTCTTTATTTGCTATTATCTGCCTATATTTCTTGCAAACAAAGCTTTTCACTGTACTAAGGTACATGTGACAATAAAGCAAAATATAAGACGTCTGCTCTAATACTTATTTTCCCACTAGGTTTGATTAGATTAGATTACTTACTGTATGGAAACAGGCCCTTCAGCCCAACAAGTCCACACCAGCCCTCCAAAGAGTAACTGACGCAGACCCACGCCCCGACTGTATATTTACCCCTGACGAATGCACCTCACACTATGTGCAATTTTAGCATGACCAATTCACCTGACCTGCACATCATTTGGATTGTGTGAGGAAACTGGAACATCCGGAGGGAACCCATGCAGACTTGGGAAGAACATGCAAACTCCACACAGTCACCTGAGTTGGGAATGAAACCTGGCTCCCTGGTACTGTGTGGCTGCAGTGAGCCACCGTACCACCATTACTTCTTGCGTTGTTTATTTTTCTCTGAGTTTATATCTCGGCTTAACCAATTAAGTGCAGTGAGCATACATCAGTTATTAGAATTACATATTTGATGTGAGAACAACTGAACTGGTGAAATGGATCCTGATATTTATATTGCTAAATGCAGTTGAACGTACTCCTGGAACTTCACTATTTATGTCCATGGATGTTACTGCCAGGCCAAGCCCTTGGAAATCAAGCATCTGTTTGCAATTTCTCAACTTCAACTGCCATGTGAGAAGTTTCAAAACCCAGGAGGGGTCCAAAGAGGACGAGAGAAAGAGAGGGTTGGATGTGGAGAGAAGGGAAGAGGAGAAACCCAAACTGGGAAATTTTTCACGTGAAAGGTGGGGGAATATTAAGCATGGGACAATGATTCACAGAAAGTGTGAAGGTGAGGAGGATTTGGTGGGGTGGAAACCAAGATGGAGAGGAACTCTTCTTCCACCACTAATGAAACTCACCGAAATTGTCATGTTATTTAGGAGAAAAATAGAGAACACTGAAATTTGCCTCATAACTAATGGTTAAGATTCACTGAATTCTGTGTGCAATTGTCAGTTTAATGTCTACACATTCTACCTGTGTAACACCAGGACATTTAACCTGCAACTAACCTTTGGCAGAATCCACAATCCCTGTACAGGCTTCTCATTGAACTGGCCCCCTCACTGTCCACAATGCCTCTGTCTCTGGCTCTGTGTGAAGGTAACATTCAGTTCTGACTTGGACTCAGACAAGTCAGGTATCAGAAGAGGCCGGTCTGATATGTTTTGAATGAAATAGGAGATCACAGGCTGGGCAGTGGCCTGGCTGTTTGCAGCATATCATCATTAACTCGGGTGAGCACGAACATTTCCAAACCATTCCTTAAACCTCGAGAAATCTTTCTCCTCTTCTAGAAGAACGAACATTATTTTCCACTTTGCCATTGGCTACTTGTCCTAATATTTCTTCTGTGGCGCAATTCCAAGTTTTGATTGATAACATCGCTCTCATTTAGGTTTCTTCAAAGGATTTAGGGCGGCACGGTGGCACAGTGGTTAGCACTGCTGCCTCACAGCGCCTGAGACCCGGGTTCAATTCCTGACTCAGGCGACTGACTGTGTGGAGTTTGCATGTTCTCCCCGTGTCTGCGTGGGTTTCCTCCGGGTGCTCTGGTTTCCTCCCACAGTCCCAAAGATGTGCGGATCAGGTGAATTGTCCATGCTAAATTGCCTGTAGTGTTAGGTAAGGGGTAAAATGTAGGGATATGGGTGGGTTGCGCTTCGGCGGGTCGGTGTGGACTTGTTGGGCCGAAGGGCCTGTTTCCACACTGTAAGTCTAATCTAATTTACTACGTTCAAGGCTACATGAATGCAAGTTGTTGTACGATCATTATAATAAATATTAATGGGAACAGAGAGATTTTGAGAATTGAGTGGGTACTGCAGTGTATTAAGTGCAAATGCAACATGTCATTGTTCTTCTCAAACTCCCCTGTGTGGGTCACTACATTTAAAAGAATTCCAAAGTTTGAAATTTCCACTTCCTTCACACTGCACTGCAGGAGTCTCCGTGAAAGCAAAGGTTTCGTTTAATATGTGTTGTTTATGCAAAAAGCGATTCTTCACTGTTCTCTGTAACACAATCAAACCCTTCAGATATTCACTCCTGTTGCCACTCTAGACCTCTCATCAAGCTGAGTCGTGAGGTTCAAGTCTGGTTGTGTTGTTCCAGTTCTATTATTTGTTGGAAATTTCATATCAAACCCATTGTGAAGTAATTGGGAATCTAGCCTCTGTCCTTTTGTATTCTTTGGAAATTGCTGCAGCATCTTTCAGAGACACTACTGTCTTAGGGATTGCAAGGTGATTCAGTGATTAGCACTGCTGCCTGTCAGTGTCAGGGTCCCAGGCTCATTTCCAGCCTCGGGTGACTATCTGTGTGGAGTCTGCATGTCCTCCCTTTGTCTGTATAGGATTCCTCTGGGTGCTCCAGTTTCCTCCCACAGGTTAGGGTGGATTGGCCATGCTAAATTGCTAATAGTGTCCAGGTAGCTACAGACAAAGTTGATTAGCCATGGGAAATGCAGGGTTACAGGGATAGGCTGGGGGTTGGGTGGGAAGTTGTTCAGAAGGTCAGTGTGGACTTAATGGGACAAATGACCTGATTCCACACTGTAGGGATTCAAGAATCAGCACAATGAAGTTTCTGCCCTGCACCAACCTTCTCCCTGAGCTACCTGTGTATGTTAAATGGCATGGGAACTGAAGTGTAATTTCAACCCTCTCTCTAAGTTCCTCATTGACTGAACTGAGAACACTCTAACCTTTTTCTCTCTGTCACAGTACAGTGATGTTGGAGTGGGGAAGTTGAGTTTGGCCAATTGGCCCTGGAGGTCTGCTCTGCTAATTTGCCACCCAATGTTCAATTCATTGAGCCTTGATTCGCCATCCTTTATTACCCAGCTCCTTTTGCATAACTTTGTGCCTTACATAATTTCCCTCGTCAGTCTTTCTTCCATGAATCATACTTGAAATGAGATGACACTTACTTTGCTCTGCGATTGCTCTGAGTAAAGAAATTAGGAGTAGAAATAGGCCATTCAGCCCTTTAAGCCTGTCCCACCATCCAAAAACATCATGGTTGATGTGTTTGTTTTCAAGTTCCACCCTCCCATCTCCTGGTTGTCTTGGCTTCATCTGCCTAAATTCCCTCCCAAAGCCTCTCCACATCTTCTTTTTATCTTCATTTGCCTTGCCTTTGGCGGCTTTGATTCCCTCAGCCAGTGATACCAGGCTCATATTACTTCTCTCTCGCTACTTCACTTAGTCCAGACACAAAGGTAAGAAACTCGTCTCCGTTGTCAGTAGGCCTCACTTAACCAAGACAGTCCCTGCACAGTGAGCCAAGGTCAGTCTCTGATACCTGGTCTGGGGCTTGTGAAACAGTCATCAGTCAATCAGATGCTCTCCACATAAGGTTTGACGAATCGAATATGGGGAAGCCCACCACCCATCTTGATGATTTTTGCACTGTTGGGATCGGTTTACCTCATAAATGAGAAAGAGAGGCAGGTATTATGGGAGCTGAAAGTGGGTGGCCCAGTTACTACTTTTAGTGCAGGTGGGGAGGTCTCCTGACAGAATGAGTAGGCAATGCAGAGATCATTAAGGATTATTAGTATTGACACTGAGGTGAACCCCTCTGTTAATTAAACCAAATACCTAGAAAAGCTTGCCTCGTCTCATAATCTGTTAAAATATGAGTGACAGAACTCCCAAATTCCAGCATTTAAAGAAAACAATATCAATTTATTTTTTGATTCGAAAAGCAAACATTAAACAAAAATTATTCACAACTCTAAGCCCCGCTTTCTATCTGCCTCCAACTCTGTAACAATATACTGTTCCAATTCAACACTTCTTAAAATTACATCAACTTAATTTCAAAAGCACCTAGTCTCTGTCTTCTTCTGTGCCTTCACTCTTCCAGCTACGGATCTCCCTGGGTCGTCTTCTTTCTTTTTACTGTGAGTGTGTTTCACATGAAAAGGTACCATGGCTGGTGAATGTTTTCTAACTTGGCTCAGGGGCTAGCACTACTGCCTCGTAGTGCCAGAGACCTGGGTTTGATTCCAACCTTGGGTGACTGTCTGTGTAGAGTTGGCACATTCTCCCCATGTTTGTGTGGGTATGCTCCGGTTTCCTCCCACAATCCAAAGCTGTGCAGGTTAGGTGAATTGGCCATGCGAATTTAGATTAGATTAGATTCCCGACAGTCCGGCCCAACTGGTCCACATCTACCCTCCGAAGAGTAACACAGCCAGACCCATTTCCCTCTGACTAATGCACCTAACACTACGAGCAATTTAGCGTGGCCAGTTCACCTCACCTGCACATCTTTGGACTGTGGGAGGAAACCGGAGCAAACCCGCACAGACATGGGGAGAATGTGCCAACTCTACTCAGACAGTCACCCAAGGCTGGGGTTGAATCTGGGACCCAGGTGCTGTGAGGTTGCAGTGTTAACCACTGCGCCACCCTCTACGTTCAGGGATATGTAGGTTGGGTGCATTAGTCACGGGAAATGTAAAGCAATAGGGACTAGGTCTGGGTGGGTTACTCTTTGGATGGTTAATGTGGACATATTGGGACAAATGGCCTACTTCCACATTGTAGGGATTCTGTGATTGGAATTTCTTTGACAGCAAAATGTTGCATGGGCAATTAGCTCTCTGGGCATTTCTCTCTGCGGCAGGTTCTCTGTGACCAATTTTCAAAACGTCTGCATTTTTATACCCCTAACATCAGATCATCTCATTGGTTCGATGTTGGTAAAACAATAAATTCAAACTCAATTGGGTTTTAGCATCCTAGAGTATAATTTAAACTGATTGGTTAAATTTAAATTGGTGCCAAAACAGCAATCAAAACTTAGGTATCCATTTTACAGCCAAATGTTACATATTTTCAATTTTTCAGATACTCTGGGACTGCCATCTCATCATAAACACAGATACTTGCAAGCTCTCAGTTCAGAACAGCATTCTCTCTCTCTCTCTCTCTCTCTTCAAAGTACAGTACACACGTTCAAATTCTTAACAGTATTTCAGGTTGTGATGAGTGGCAGTGAGTGAGGGAAGATATTGCATGCAAAAATGAGAGTGGTAGTGCATGTGTCTCAGTGGAATATGGTTATTGCAGCAGAAATAGTGAATGCGAGGTATTGGAGACAAAATGATGGCACTTACGCTGGTGAAGTGGAATGTTGACCTTCTTCTGACAGTGTTAGGAGTCGGCCATTCTGCCCTTCCAACCTGCACCACCATTGAATTTGATTGCATGGCTGATCATGCAATCTGAGTATCCCACCCCTGCTTTCTCCCCATACCCCTTGATTCCTTCAGCTGCATGGACCACATCCAACTCCCAATTGAATATATCCAATGAACCAGCCCCAACAGCTTCCTGTGGGAGAGAATTTCACAGATTCACAACTCCCTGAGTTAAGAAATTCTTCTTCATCCAGTTCTGAATGACTTACCCCATATTCTTAGACTGTAACCCTGAGTTTTGGACTTTCCTAACATCAGGAATATTCTACCCACATCAAGCCTGTCCAGTCCCATCAGGATTTTATATGTTTCTATGAGATCCGCCTGAAGTACAAAGCCCAGTCAATGCAGTCTTTCTTCATATGTCAGCCCTGCCATCTCAGGGATCAGTATGGTGAACCTTTGCTGGATTCTCTCATTACCAAGAACATCCTTCCTCAGGTTAGGAGGCCAAAACTTCACACAATACTCAACATGTGGCCTCACCGAGACCATGTACAGCTGCAGCAAGACATCCTTACTCTGATACTCAAATCCTCTCGCTGTGAAAGAGACCATCCCATTAGCTTTCCTCACTGCCTACTGCACCTGCAAGCCAATCTTCAGTGACTATTCCACCAGGGTCTCGTTACACCTCACCTTGTCCGAAACCGCATCATTCAGATAATGATCTGCCTTCCTGTTTTTGCCACCAAAGTGGATAACCTCACATTTAACCACATTATGTTGCATTTGCCAAGCATTTACCCAATCAGCCAATCTGTCCAAGTCACTCTGCAGCCTCTTAGCATCCTCCTCACAGCACACACTACCACCTAGCTGGTGTTATCTGCAAATTTGGAGATAATGCACTCAATTCCTTTGTTCAAATCATTCATGTATATTGTGAACAGCTGAGGTCCCAGCATTGAACCCTGTGGCATCCCATTCATCACTGCCTGCCACTCTGAAGAAAACCCATTTATTCCAATGCACTGCTTCCTGTCTGCCAACCAGTTCTGTATCCATGGCAATACATTATCTCTGATACCATGAGCTTTAATTTTCCTTACTAATCTCTTGTGTGAAACTTAGTCAAAAGCCTTTTGGTAGTCTAGATACACAAGTTTCAACATTGCATTGGTCACATCCTCAAAAAATGCCAGATGATTTGTCAAGCGTGATATCTCTTTAGTGAGTCCATGTTGACAAGAACCGATTCTTTTATTGCTTTCCAAAGCTGCTTGATCTCCTGAGGAAACACATGGACAAAGTTCCTCTTCCCAAATCAAACAAAACTATCGATCAACACTTCAAAGCTCCAACATTCTGTCTAGCTTCTCTTGCTTGGAAACAGTGCTTTCAGCTGGTTGGGAATCACCTTGTTGTACTCAGAAATCACACATACTAAAGCTCTGTAATCCTCAAATGATGAGAACGAAAGGAGTGCAAGATAAGAAAAAAGTTTAATCTCTGTTGTTGTATGTTGTTGTGCTGAAGAACCTGCTCTTACTTTCACTTGTCATGGGAATTCTTAACGCTGACGGAGAATCCAATCCTCAAGACGATGATTCCTGACCTTGTTGAGGGTAAAGCTGTATTTCTTGAAACAGAAAGTGTCAAAGTATGCAAGGAGAGGGTGGGCAGTTTGAGTTTGTTTCATGTACTGTCCAAACTGCAGTTATCACCATTTTCTCGATGCCAGTTCTTTTTGTTTTCTGAATTCTTGCCATTAACTGCCATTAGAGGATAATTGTTTTTAATACTCATGGCTCAGTGGTAATGTGGCATTCTCCCAGATAACCAGCCTTGACATTTGTGATATTTACTCCCTCTGCCAGTATGTGATACAGTGTGAGGCTGTGTCCTCCTTTATCTCTGCTTTGTCTCGGATCTATTTACCCATCAGTGGAAGAGGATACACCCCTGTTAAGTATCTACAGACCAGACCCTTTTCAGAGATAACAAGAATGGCAGTCAATGCAGTTACATCTAATCATGCAGAATTATGAAGAGCTTTGGGAATTAAACCAGATACATCTCTTCCTTCCGAAACAAAAACAGAAATTGCCAGTGAAATTCTGCAGGTCTGTCAGCATCTGTGGGGAGAAAGTTTTGAGTCAGAAATCCCTTAGAAAGCTGGAGTAAAATGCTATATTTCCACACACAGACTATGCATGATATCAGTAGAATGGATGGAGCCAATGGAACATGACCATTAACCCCTTCAAAATGACTCCCTCATCACAAAAGCTGGCATTCCTGCCTCTGAGACAGAAGCCTGTTGGTTCCTGTACTCATTCTGGACAGTGAGTTCTGAGGGAGGCGTTTTCTTCTTGATGAAACATTAAAGGAGCCCTTCATCTGCAGGTAGGTATTAAAGAAATCACCAAGCCACTATCGGAGAACAGGGACGTCTCCTTGGTGTTATGTCCAATATTTATTCTGACATCAGCATCTCATTCAAAGTATCTCGTCATTTTTCCAGTGCTGTCTGTGGGATCTCGCTGCCTACAAATTGAATGCTGTGCTTCCTCCAGTACGACAGTGAAAACAATTTCAAAATCACCTCAAGCACTTGAGGACGTACTGAGGTTGAGAGCTCAGAATTCAATAATCAACTCAAACATTTCAGTGTTTATGTAAATTGGAGCGACTTGCCAGGATTTGCTGAAGGGTGATTAACTAATTGCATGATTCATATGTTTTCAAAATAATTCTTAGCAATTAATAAACCTGCAAATATTTGTCTGTAATGGATGTGAAATAAATGTTTGTGAGGTGTAGCTTAAAGAGTGAGTTAAGTTGTAATGGAATGTTGCTTATTGCAAGTTGTCTGAAAGTGATATCACAAAATGCCCAAGCAGAGAAAAGAGGTCAGTTAAAGGATGGACGAGAGAAAGACATGAATATTTCAACTATTTCCTCAAAACTGAGAGAATTGGTGCACAGTTCAGCTACAAGTTGAAAATATTCAAACAGATGAGTTTCTTTCCTGAAATCATATTATCTGATTTGCAACATTCACACTTAAAATCCACTGAAGTAATTTCGTAACTAAATTGCATGTTACAATTGATTTCTGCCATAAAGCCAAAACATTGAATGTTTTTAAGAGGGAGCGAGATACAGTCCTTCACGTTGAAGGGATCAAAGAATATTGGGACAAAGCAGGAAGTGCACTGACCCGGATGATCTACCAGAATCATGTTGAATGAAAGAGAAAAGAATGAAAGGGCCGAATGAGTGAGTTGTGCTTCTATTTTCGATGCTTCTATGTTTCAATCTCACCTCAGCACCAGAACTGAATAAACTGGACTGAAAAGCAGCAAGTAATGTCTGCACTTCACAAATGCCAGGTCATGACTACCTCTCATAAGAGAGAATCTAGCCATCATCCTTGACATTCAACGGTGTTACAATCACCGAATCCCCACTCTCCAAGTCCCGGGGTATCATTGACCAGACATTGAACTGGACTCATCGTGAATATATTGTAGCAACAAGAGATGGTTGGAGGCAAGGAATACCGGAATGAGTAACTCCCCTCCTGACTCAAAGATTGTCCACAATCTCTAAGGCACAAGTCAGGAGTATGATGGGATACTCCACTTGCCGAGGTGGATACAGTTCCACCAACACTCAAGAAATTTGACACCATCCAGGATAAAATAGGATAAATTTGATTGGCACTACACACACAAATATTCAGCCATTCCATCACTTACACACAGGAACAATAATGTGCCCCATCTACAAGACGCACTGCAGAAATCCATCAAAGTTTCTTTAGATTCCTTACAATGTGGAAACAGGAGCATCTGCCTGATAAGTCTACACTGACCCTCCAAAGGGCAACCCACCCAGACCCATTCCCCCCTTCACCTACCACTACGGGCAATACAACATGGCCAATTCACTTGACCTGCACATTTTTGGACTGTGGGAGGAAACCAGAGCACCCAGAGGAAACCCACACAGACAATGTGTGAACTCTATACAGACAGTTGCCTGAGGCGGGAATTGAACCCAGGTCTCGGGAGCTGTGAGGTAGCAGTGCTAACCACTGTGCCACTTTGACAGCACCTTTCAAACCCATCACCATTTTCATCTAGAAGGGTAAGAGCAGCAGATACACAGGAACAACAACACCTGCAAGTTCCCCTCCAAGCCATTCACCATCCTGACTTGGAGATATATTGCTGTTCCTTCAGTATTGCTAGGTCAAATTCCTGGAACACCCTTCGTAATGGTGTTGTGGGTCTACCTACAACACATGAACTGTAGTGATTCCAGAAGGTAGCTCACCACCAACTTCTCAAGGGCAACTTGGAATGGACAATATATTCTGGCCGATCCAGCAACATCTGCATCCCAAAAGTGAATATTAAAATTGCTTTTCTGCACATTTGTCCTGCTTTTCAGCATTTGTTATAATGCATGAATATGACAATCAATACTTCACAACAGAGTATTCAGCATTAAAAAAAAATCATTCTATTGTCAGACATTGATGAATCCAATAAATCTCAGGATTGCTTGCCTGAACATGAGAGCTTTGTAAGTCACTGCCTCTTAATCTATCCCCGTCTCCCACCACCTAAACTTGATCCAAGCGAACAGTTCTGTGGCTGATGTGTTTTTCTGCTTATTGTAAAAGCACCAACAAGGATCAGCTTCTTTAACCACAGAAAAGTTACAGCATGAAACGAGGCCGTTTAGCGGTGTGTCTGCACCAGCTAGATAAATTATCCACCCTCTCCACCCCATTTTCCAGCACCTGATCCACAGCTTTTCAGGTTACAGCAGTTCAGGGCCTATTGCAGATTGCTTTTAAATGAGCTAAGGTTTTCTGCATCAGCCACTGAACCCTGTACAGTGAATTCTAGACACCCAGAACCTTCTTGTCCCTTCTAATCCATCTACCAATCACCTTAAATCTGTATCCACTGATAATTGATTTTTTCTGTTAGGGAAAAACAGTCCTCCCTGTCAACTCTACTGAAGCCTCTCATTTTGTATACCTCAATTAAGTCACAGAACAACTCTCATTGTTCTCAGAAAGACAATGTGAGACTAATCTTTTCTCACAGCTACACTTTTGAAGTCTTGGGGCTATTATTCCTTAAGTTGTTCACTCTGCACAGGTCAGTATGCCCACCCAGTCAGTTCTTCTTATGATGTAGCTGTTGGACCATCTACTGCTGTGCTTTGGGATTATAAATTCTTGATTATTCTCTCTCTCTCTCTCTCTCTCTCTCTCTGCAGTAGGAATCAAAAACTGATTGTCAGCCAGAGAGATGTATTTATATTGCGATTTTGAAGACCATGGCCATCCGAGTGGTTTTTAGCCAATTAAGTACCTTTAACATGTCATCACATCTGAAATGTGTTAGAAGTCACACAACACCAAATAATAGTCCAGCAGCTTTATGTGATGATTTGGAGATGCTGGTAATCACCTAATGAAGGAACAGTGCTCTGAAAGCTCATGCTTCCAATTAAACTTGTTGGACTATGACCTGGTGCTGTGTGATTTTTAATGAGGTTTATGTGAAATCACAACCTTTCAGAGCATTGCTCCTTCATCAGGTGAAGTGAAGACAGCAGACACAGAATTTATCAGCAGAGAGATCAAACCGTCATACGGATGGTGTGAGCAGTGTCAGCAGGCTGGAAAATAAGTCTCTGCAGGTGGTCAACAGCGCAGACGGTGTGAGTTAAGTGTCAACTGCTGATGAGCAAGTGAAGGGATGACCTTTCATTCGATTAATTGAGACAGACAGACAATGACAAAAAATTAAAGACAGGATGGTGATGGAGACAAACCAAATGGATGGAAACACACAGCAGGTTTAAACAGTCACTTGCTGAGGATCGAACCAAAGTAACAAATAATTGTCCAAATTATCCGACACAGAAATCAGAACCATTTATCAAGTTGACAGTGTCAAAACAAGAGAGTACAGCAGATTTTACAGATACCCAACAGTGTGGTGGGGATATATGTAGCACAGCTCAAACCCAAGGTCATGGTCAAGGCCATCTGCATTCATGGGTATGGAACTTGGCTATCAGTGTGTGCTCGGAGATTCTGCACTGTTGTGTACCTTGAAGGCTGCCTAAGAGGACGCTTACCTGAAGATCAGAGGTTGAGTGCCCCTTCACTGGGAGGGAACATTCCTGTCTGATGATTGTTGCACAGTGGCCATGCTTCCATTGACGTAACATTTGCATGGTCTTGCCAATATACCATGCCTCAGGGCATCCTTGCCTGCAGCACTGGCATGGTGGCTCACTGGTTAGTACTGCTGTCTCACAGTGCCAGGGTACTGGGTTCAATTCCAGCCTCAGGTGACTATGTGGAGTTTGCACATTCTTTCTGTATCCACATGGATTCCTATGGGTGTTCCGGTTTCCCACAGTCCAACAATGAAGTGAATTGGCAATGCTAAATTGCTCATAGTGTTCAGAGGATGTGTAAGTTAGGTGCCTTGGCCGGGGTAAATATGGGATAATAGGGTAGGGGAATGGGTATGGGTGAGTTACTCTTCAGAGGGTCAGTGCGGATGTGTTGGAGTGAAAAGCCTGTTTTCACACTGTGGGGGTCCTATGATATGAGGTAGACAACATTGGCTGAGTCACATAAGGAGCTACACTTGGTACTTCTGGTGTTCTGATGGTATCCCAACAAATGAATGGACACCGCACAACAATCACCAGACAGGAATGTTCCCTCCCAGTCTCAGAACTCTTCAGCCATCAAGGGGGCGTTCAGCCTCTGATCTTCAGGTAAGCATCCTCCAATATACCTTTGGAGATACAGGACAGTGCAGAATCTCCGAGCACACACTGATAGCCAAGTTCCATACCATACCATGATCTGCATGTAACCCCACCACACTGTTCGGTATCTGTAAAATCTGCTGTACTCTCTTGTTTTGACACTGTCAACTTGATAAATTGTTCTGATTTCTGTGTCGGATAATTTGGACAATTATTTGTTACTTTGTGTCGATCCTCAGCAAGTGACTCTTCAACCTGCCATGTTTTTCCATCCATTTGGTTTGTCTCCATCACCATCCTGTCTTTAATTTTTTGTCATTGTCTGTCTGTCTCAATTAATCGAATGAAAGGTCATCCCTTCACTTGCTCATCAGCAGTTGACACTTAACTCACACCGCCTGCGCTGTTGACCACCTGCAGAGACTTATTTTCCAGCCTGCTGACACTCTGCTCACACCATCCGTATGACGGTTTGATCTCTCTGCTGATAAATTCTGTGTCTGCTGTCTTCACTTCACCTGATGAAGGAGCAATGCTCTGAAAGGTTGTGATTTCAATTGAACTGTTGGACTATAATCTGGTGTTGTGTGACTTCTGCCTTTGTTCACCCCAGCTCCTCCCCTTGTGGAATGAAGGAAATGCTACAGCCGATTTCTGCACAGTGCGCTCTCCAGACAGCAATGTGACAATGGGCAGATACTCTGTTTTAGTTGACTGGGGACAAACATCATCTTACATATCAGCTCTTGGCCCCCGCTCTTATACAAAGTGGTGTTGCTAAATCTTTTCCATCCACTTCAGAAGGAAGATAGGGTCTCAATTACAAACTTCCCCTCAAAGGTGGCCTCTCTGGTAGTTTGCCTCTCTTTTGGTAACACTCTTGTCATAAGAACCTTGATAGTTGTAGTCAGATCTCTGGATTGCAACTCAAACCCATAGCCTTCTAATTTGGAGGACAGACTGCTGCCCAGTGAACCATGTTTCATACCCATTTCTCTGTCAGATCACTGAAGTTAAAATCACATTTGTCTTCATTGAATCTACATTTACATACATCCAGCAGCAGTCACTGAAGGCTCACCAGGAACAAATGTTCAGACAAGTTATATCAGGAATTCTTTCTTGCTCATTATTGAGCCTGGAGAGCTCATGAATGGATGCAATTTCCCACCAAATTATCATTGTCATATTGAACTGCACTGTGTTTTGGAGCCTATGCTCATTGTGGTTGACTGCTTAAGCCAGGGTGTTGACTCTGAGATAAGTGAACAGACAGAGGGATGTGAAAAACTGAAGCACAGTGTTGACATTATAAAGCATTGGATACAATTCTGAAAATAAAGCTTCTACAGACCGAGAAACCTGATGTCACCTTCTATAATGCTTTGAGGCAAATCAAATATCCAACAAATATGAACAGTGAAACATATAAATTTTTAAGAAGAAGCTTTTAATTCATGTACTTAGCATCAAGACTTTGACCTGACACGTATTTATTTAGCTGCAAGAAATAATTTATTCCCCAAATTGCCCTTGCCTGAGTGGTCCTACTCCTGGCAGAATGGGTCAAACTCTCTGCTTGAAAATACACATCCCTTTGCTCCCAATTATATATGTACCATTGACAGAAAATCTCAGAATCAAAGGCACCCTGGAGTTAATTAATCTCCTGCTCACCTATTTAGGAGAAGGGAAAACCCTCTCTTTTCCAACTTGCGTGATAGAATTTTAATGTGTCATTATATTATCGGTGTTATTTCCTTCATTAGAAAGAGGAGGCAATTTGATTTTGGTAATCTTAACAAGTGTTAGTTTGAAATGAAAATCATTTAAAACTAATGATAAAATATTGGAAAAATTTGAAAATTAATGCAAAGTTTAAGAGATCTCAAAAGATTAATTATGCATCAAATTAAAAGATAAAACAGCTTCAACTGCAAAAAATGATGGAAAAATGCATTTGTAATCAATGGAATCACATTTATGTGCACCGGAGTGATTTAAATTAATCTGGTAATAAAGTATTGAGTTTAGCCTGCACTTGTCGAAGTAGGCAAGTGCTTTCCATTACACAGCATTTCAAGACTGACTTTATGTGAAGTTAGAATGTTTTATACTTCAAGTGTCATTAGTGAAATGTATAGGGGCACAGCTCATTTCCTCGTGGTTTAGCTGCTTTGTTTTCATTTTCATACAGAAAAATCTGTCTGCAGTTACTCATGGGCTAATAGGTTTCTTTAACCAAACTCAAAACTGCTGAAATGAGATGGACTAATGCAAAGAATGCAGGGGATATTGAAGGATAAAAAGATCAGAACTTGATGGAGAATGAAGGTAAGCAAAATCTCATGAACACCTTTCATGACCTTCATGCATCCCTAACTGCTTCACAGTTTATGAAGAGCTTTTGAAGTATAATTCACAGTTGTAACCAAAAGAATGGGTCAGTTAACCATCACAAAGAAGGTCCCAAAAATAACAACATGGTTACGAGCAGAAAACAGTCTGGAGAGTCTAACATTAATAGTGGATAAATTGTTGGAAGGGATTCTGAAACATAGCACTTACATGCATTTGGAGAGGTAAGGACTGATAAAGGATTGTAACCATGGCTTTGTGCATAGAAAAATTGTGGTTCACAAATTTGATTGAGTTTTTTGAAGAAGCAACCAAAAAGACTGATGAGGGCAGAATGGTAGATAGATGTTGTCTACATGGACTTTAGACATGGTTCCACATGGGAGACTAATTATTGAAGTTAGATCACATGGAATTCAGGGAGAGTTTGCCAATTAGGTACAAAATTGGCTTGGTAGTAGGGAACAGAGTGTGGTGATGGAGGGTTGCTTTTCAGATTGCAGGCCTGTGATCAGGGGTGTGCCATAGTGACCAGTGCTGGATCCACTGCTTTTTGACATTTATACAAATGATTTGGGTGTGACCATAGGAAGTACAGTCAGTACATTTGCGGATGACACCAAAATTGGATGTCTAGTGGACAGCAAATAAGGCTACCTCAGGGTACAACGGGGATCTTGATCAGATGGGCCATTGGGCTGAGAAGTGGCAGATGGAGTTTAATTTAGATTTAAGTGAGGTGCTGCATTGTGGAAAGGCAAATCAGTGCAGGACTTATACACTTAATGGTAAGGTCCGAGGGAGTGTTGCTGATCAAAGAGACCTTGGAGTACAAGTTCATAGTTCCTTGAAAGTGGAGTTGAAGTGGATAGTGAAGAACACATTTGGTATGCTTTCCTTTATTGGACAGAACATTGAGTATAGGAGTTGGGAGGTCATGTTGCGGCTGTACAGGACATTGGTTAGGCCATTGTTGGAATATTGCGTGCAATTCTGGTCTCCTTCCTATTGGAAAGATGTTGTGAAACTTTCAAGGGTTCAGAAAAGATCTACAAGGATGTTGCCAGGGTTGGAGGATTTGAGCTATAGGGAGAGGCTGAACAGGCTGGGGCTGTTTTCCCTGAGGGGTGACCTTGTAGAGGTTTATAAAGTAAGAACGGGCATGAATAGGATAAACGGGCAAGGTCTTTTCCCTGGGTTGGGGGAAGTCCAGAAGTAGAGGACACAGATTTAGGGTGAGAGGGGAAAGATTTAAAAGGGACGTAAGGGGTAACTTTCTCACGCAGAGGATGGTGCGTGTATGGAATGAGCTGCCAGAGGAAATGGTGGAAGCTGGTACATTTAACAGTTAAAAGTCATCTGGATGGGTAAATGAATAGGAAGGGTTTAGAAGGGTATGGGCTACCTGCTGGTAAATAGGACTGGATTAGTTTAGGATAACTGGTTGACGTGGAAGCGTTGGACCAAAGGGTCTGTTTCTGTGCTGTGCATCATTATGACTCTATAATGCTACAACCTTACTTCAGAAGTGGACCCAGGTCATTGGATCCAAAATGTTAACTCTAATTTCTCTCCACAGATGTTGCCAGACCTGCTGAGATTTTCCAGCAATCTCTACTTTTGCTTCATATTTCTAGTATTTTCAGTTCTTTTGTTTTTTTTTCCTTGATGGTTAAAATCCTGGCTCGTGATCTGGGAAGAATCACTGACCCCTCCTCAACATGATACCAAAGGTTTGTTGAGACACAAAAGACAGCCATGTGGTCCCTCAATTTAAAATTTCCTACGGAAGGCAGCACATTCCAGCACTCTCTGGAAGTGTCAGTCTACATGATGCGTTCAAATATCCGGAATAGGGCTTGAATCTCTACCTCAAAGACAAGGGCAAAACAGGAAGCAAGGAATGCAAAAGGACAGGAATATAAAGTGGACAAATACGATCAGATCCAAGAAAAAGGTGTGATCAGCAGTATGAGGTGTAATTTCCAGCATTCATTCACTTGCATGATAGCCTGAGAGGGGCCATTGATACGGGCTTCTGCTTTAGCATTCTTCTAACTTTCCTCTATCTACTTCACAATATCATCCACACAGCTGATTCTTCTTCTGTTTTTAATCCTCAATTTCTCATTTCATGTTGCCAGGACAGCTTTCCACAATGTCAATTATATCCAGGAACAGGAACCTGCAAGTTCATCCCTTGAACCGACTCCTCCCTTTGACAAGAGCATGGGTGTTCGTGATTGTGACCTCGACTCTATTGCATGTCTGTTCACCATACCCAGTGATTCTCTTGTGAATCAAGAATCAATTCAACTTAGCCTTCCAAATATTTGAGAACACTGCCGTCACTGCTCCTTGGGAAGCTCACTCACATACTAAAGAGCCTCTTGGTGTCTTAAGATCAGGTCTGAGCCAACAGCAACATGAGGAAACTATTTGTGAGCCAGAAGTGGTTAAGATTTGGAACGCACAGCCTGAGTGTGTGTGGTGGTGTGATTCAATTAGCGATTTGGAATGATAATTCTGAGTTGTATTATTGTTGTGTGAATTTTAATAGCTTACAGAATATGGGGAGAAAGTGGGTGAGTGGGTGAACTTGTCCTATGCACAGTTTTTAATAACTTATTCATGGGATTTGGTATTGCTGGCAAGACCACCATTTCTTGCCCATCCCTAATTACCAAGGGAGCAGTGAAAAGTCAACCACATTGCTGTGTGTCTGGAGTCACGTGTAGGCCAGACCTGGTAAGGATGGTAAATTTCTTTGCTTTAAAGAGCATCTGTGAGCAACATGGGTTTGTCTAACAATTGACAGTGGTCTGCTGGTCATCATTTGACTCTCAGTTCCATGGTGTTTTAATTAAATTCAAATTCTACCATCTGCCTGGCATGATGGGTCCCCAGGACATTCCACAGGTTGCTGGATTAAAAGTTGAGTGATAATACCACCTCCCAATGGAATAGACAGAATGGGATAAATGGCTCCCTTCTGTTCCCATTCTCTGTGAGTGAATGAGAAGCTTATATTGAAGTACTCACAGCCACAGTTGTACACCAGTCTGAGAATTTGGGCTGATCACTCTGTTCGGACATGTCCATGGAGTCATTGTCTCATGAGCCTCCTGTCTCCAAATGCCCAGGCCTCACAGTTACCCTGTAGTGGGTATCTGAAATGACTCTCCAGACCACACACTACTTTCCAACAATCAGAGAGCAAACATATTCTTTTACAATCCAATTCGGTGATTCTGAACTATCAATCAAACTTTCATCCCTTCGTCTGTTATCAATTTTGATCTTGAAGTGTGTTTCTAACCTCATATTTGTGTCATCACAAAGGCAACTTAGTTCAGTTCAGTAACTTCACCCCTGTACATGGTGAGGACAGTGCAGGAGAGAGAGAGAGAGAGAGAGATGTGTGATTTTGTGTATCGCTGAACATTGGAATGCATCTGGGAAAATCAACAAACAGTGACCTAAGGGGCAACTTTTTCACCCAGAGGGTGGTACGTGTATGAATGAGCTGCCAGAGGATGTGGTGGAGGCTGGTACAACAGCAACATTTAAATGGCATTTGGATGGGTATATGAATAGGAAGGGTTTGGAGAGATATGGGCCGGGTGCTGGCAGGTGGGACTGGGTTGGTTTGGGATATCTGGTCGGCATAGACGGGTTGGACCGAAGGGTCTGTTTCCGTGCTGTACATCTCTATGACTCAGCTCAGCTCAGCTGCTGCTGAAACCTTTATTTGGAAACCTCCAACACGCTCCTGTCGAGATTTTAAAAAAAACTTTGTTTGCATTTCAGAATTGATGAATTCTTTGTGTTAATGATTTTTAAACTTTTATTTTTTAGGATACAGAAATGAAGGTCATTTTAATTACATGGAGCATTCATAAAACAACACTACTGAGATTGTTTGGAAACAGACACATGTAGTGCTGCATTCTGCAAAAAAAACCCCCATTGTCAATACAAGTGTTCAGTTTCAGAATGCAACAACTCCCTTGGCACTGGATTAACACTCCACAGCCAGAAATAATCTCAACTTCAGGCAGCAAGTTAAGAGACTGCTTGCAGAGCCTGGACTCTGCCTCCACCTTCAGCAGCAAGTGCTTGTACATTTTTCAGGAACTCACTTTCTGCAGTCAAGCTGATGTGGTCAAAGAGGGCAGGTCAAATTCTAATGCTTCTAATTCCTCAACTGAACAAGGAGCAATTCTATTTATACAGCATGCTTAGAGTAATAAGAGATCCCAAATCATTTCACCACAGGATTATCAAACAAAATGTTTCACTCTGACCACATCAGAATAATACAATTACAGGTGACCAAAATCTCAAAGAATGAGGGATGCTATAGTAAACTTCTCAAAGAAGCAGAACGGCGACATATGAGTTTAAGAAGGGAATTCGATGATGAAGGTCCCAAGCAACTGAACACAGGATTGCCAATAGGGGAGCAATTAAAATTTGCGATTTGCAAGAGGTCAGAATTAGGGGAATGCCACAATCTTGTGTAGGGTGGCGGGGGGTGGGGGAGCAGGAGATACCAGAGAGAGGGAAGGGAGAGATCAGAAAGGGAATTTGAAAATGAGGATGAGAATTTTAAAATGGAAGTGTTATTGAACCAGCAGTCAATGTAAGTTAGCAAGTTTCAGGCTTTACAGAGTGAAACGAAAACAGAAATTGCTGGAGAAACTCAGCAAGTCTAGCAGCATGTTTGGAGAGAAAGCAGAGTTAACCTTTCAAGTTCAGTGACCCTTCCTCAGAACTCACTTTCTAGAGTGCTTGTTTCTCCCGACAGACCAATGAAGAAATGTGTGCTCCAGACTCACAACAAAATTAGCAAGGCTAAATCAATGAAGTCTGTGAATCTATAGAGACAAGATTAAATTGTGACTCAGTATTAGGCTGAAGGCTGCTGCCAAGCTGTTGCTTGAATGACAGAAGTGCAGAATTAAGTAGTACAAGTATGAAGATGGATCAATAGTTTGCTACTATTTGATGACTGAAAGCAGTGAGAATAATTAACCTGATGCCTTCATTGCCTGTCTTCTGAATTATCCATCAGGATATCTGGGATGGGATGACTGTCTAATAGACAAAAAGAAATAGTGTTCATTTCTAATTTGAGTTGTACTGCTTTCCACATCCTTTTGTAAAATCCAAATGAACAACTGTTCAGATCCAAATTGTGCACTAAAGCATGAAGGGAACTGAAGAGAGAGAAACTGCTTTTACATGATGTATCTACTCAGAACATGGCTTTGAAAGAAGAATCATTTGAAGCAACAACTCTTTTTCTCTCTTCACAGATGCTGAGTTCTGCTGAGCTTCTTCAGCACTTGCTGTTTTTCTTTCCCAAGGGTCTTTAGGGATGGACAATGAACCATTGTCCAAAACCTAAGACCCCTTCCTCAAAACCAACAGTACATGAAGCTGCATTTGTTGTGTTTCATTGAGCAAAGTGTAAATAGATAATTACGAATCATCTGTCTGCTCTTGCTGGTTGTGTAGGGTGTTGTTATTAAGATTTGAGTTGAAACATTTTGAACAGCAATATTCAAACATATTAAAAAATAATATTCAATATTATTCACAGCATGTTATTACAAAGTTGCTTAAATACTCTTTTGAGAAAAGAATTACTCTTTTGTTCAGATATTTAATTAGATTTTGCAGCTATTTATCCACCCATGTTGGGAACACATTCTGGACTAATAAGTTCAAAGTTGTCTCATCTTGTAACTAACACACAGATCTGACTGTGAGATCATTCTCTCTTGTTTGCAATCATTGCTGTCACCCACACAGTTCTGCTGGAGATACTCATGACTGATATTTAAAAAACCCGAACCAGTCTCCTTCGGATACAAACCATTTTGCTTACCAATATTACAAACACTGCAACTGCAGTGTAACAGTAAATTCTTTGACTTGAAAATCTCTCCACAGCCTTTACCCTCCATCACTGCCTCTGCCACTACAGCCCTCCAAAATATTGATGTTGTTCCAATCCTAGCCTCCTGAATGTCCCTGAAGTTGACCGTTCCACTGGTGATGGTCAAACCTGCAAATAACTCAGCCCTAAGATCTATCTCTCTCTCTCCCAATGAATGTACATATGCTGTTCATACAGTCTGCATAAGATTGAAACAATGTAAGTCAACATGGACTATGGCCATTGCTGTCCAAGCTAGAATATTCTAACAGGTCTGTCAAAACCATGTTTTCAGTGCAAATGGCATGGTTAGAGATGGCTGTGCTTATTGTGAGATGTCCAATGCGTTTTCATTCACCAGATCACAAGGGTGCATTGTAGCTCCTGGACTCTTCAATATTTTCAATTGAAGACTGACAGAAGATATCAGAGATATTCTTGTTGGCAATAACGTCAGGTTCTGTTCAATGAAAGGTCTTCAACCTCTTCAGACTGAGTAGATTTGTATGCAGGTAATTGTGCGCTAGCTGCCCAACACAAGAAAGAAATCTAGACTGTCAGGCAAATTCTCCATGTTGCTGAAGACAGTGCCATCCACATCAGTGTTTCCATAACTAGGGCAATGTTATAGCCTAGGTAAAAACAATGACTGCAGATGCTGGAAACCAGATTCTGGATTAGTGGTGCTGGAAGAGCACAGCAGTTCAGGCAGCATCCAAGGAGCCACTCATGAATAAACACCAGGCACAGCTGCTGATGAAACAAAGTCAGAAATTGCTGGTGAAACCTAGCACGACTGGCAGTGTCTGTGGGAAGAAAGCAGAGTCGTGTTTTCAGCCCAGTGACCCGTCATCAGAACAGGTCTGATAGGCAGCATGGTAGCTCAGTGATTAGCAGAGCTGCCTCACAGTGTCAGGGATCTGGGTTAAATCCTCCCCACGGGTGACCACCTGTGTGGAGCTAGCATCCGTCCTGTTTCTGCCAGATGCTGCAGGTTCCTCCCACAGGCAGGTTAGGTGGTCATCCTCAATTGCCCACAGTGTCGAGGTGAATTAGCCATTGTTAATGCAGGGTTATGGGAATTGGGGTGGGGGGTGGGGGTGGGGGAAGGGTCTTGGTGAAATGGTTTTTGGAGTGTTGCTGCAGACTCTACAGGTTGAACTGTCTCTTTCTAAACTGTACGGGTTGTACAATTTCTCATCAAAGATGCTGCCAGACCTGCTGAGGTTTGCCAGCAATTTCTGTTCTTATTTCACATCTGCAGCATCTGCAATTCTTTGCTTTATACAATTGTTGATGACTCTGGTTACCAGGTTGTTAAAAAGTTCTCATCCTTCTCAGAAAGTAACTACCGATGTAGCTATCAGTGTACACATTCAGAAAGCAGTTTCTCCCTTGGGTCACGTGTGGATGCAACGTGGCACTACGCTGAAAATTAGAGTCAAACTTGACCAGCGCACTGTCTTGACCACCTTTCTCGGTGATACAAATTGCTCAGCCTGCTCTCGGTGCCAAGTTAAAGCTTCCATGAAAAGCACAAGGCCCATCATGAGAATTCAATGTTTGACAAAATCACACAAAATCAGGATTTGGAGACACGGGGGTTGGACTGGGGTGTACAAAGTTAAAAATCACACAACACCAGGTTATAGTCCAACAGGTTTATTTGGAAGCACTGGCTTCCAGAGCGACGCTCCTTCATCAGGTGATTTGGATGGCTGTTTCAGATCTTAACAAAGCTCTTCCTCCCTCACATCCTTCAAGTTGCCCCATCTTTTTATCAAAGTTTTGAACATCTCTCCTTGACCTTTTGGGACTCAGTGTGAAATCTTGTTTTATCGGGTTTCTGTGAACATTTTGGGCGGTTTATTGAAGTTGAAGCACTCGTTAAGTACACGTGATGCCTGGCAGCTCATGTCATTTATGTTTCACTCAACAGTCCACAAAAAGAATGTTGTCCTGTATCTCCCCAATTCGAACAGAGACTGCATTTATTCCAGTCACTTTGATTTAGTTTCCTTCTGTTGTAGCGGTGATTCCTCAACTCAGCACTTCAGACACAACACTGCTATATTCTGTGTCCAAGCCAGATTGCTGCATTATTCAAGCTCCATTCTGAGATGATAAAACACATAAAGCAATTATCAAGGCATTGTACAGAGTGGCTCAGGGCACCATCTCCTAGAACTCTTGTATCCTGATATTATTAGCAGGCTGTCCAGTTAAACATAGCTTTGTACAAATGTAGAGCTCATTGAGAAATTTGTATCTCCTGGCACCTTGCCGTTCAAATTCAATTAACTACCTCCTAATGTGAACTCCTCTTTAAATCAAACACTTTGAGTGGGAGAAAGTGAGTCTAGTGATACTGCAGAGGCGTCTCACACTGAGAAACATTGCGGCACACAAAAACTCCTTCAAGAGTACTATCCAAAGAGGCGCCAATGGATGACCAGCTGGTTATTCATCCAATAAAGGCAACAGGAGCTGAGGGATTGTAAATTGTCCAATCTTAGAAAGGAAATGAATTTCATTGCAAATTTCTCTGACCCTTCCAACTCAGCTTGTCTGACTGAGATCACTCATGTAGCTGATTCACTGTGATCAGCTATTCATTCATTTCATGGCACCTTGCTGTGCAAAAGATGTCTGCTCCATTTGTGTATGTGTCAACATTCATTCATTGCCAATCATATCAGAACCAATATTTTTCCCTCAACTCACATCACAATTAACAGTTTATATTGGTGTCATATCATCGGTAAATTTGGGAAACTGCTGTATTAAATTGCCTGTCATATTTCTTTCAATATAACAGTGGCTACACCTATGAATATACTTTATTGGACCTGAGGCATTTGGACAAGCCTAAAGTCAATGTGTAAAGTGTTGGATAAGTCTAGATATTTGATGGGATTATATGACAATTATAACAATAATAAGGATCACCTTCCTGCACTGACGACAAAATGGTCAGTTCGACCTCAATGAACGTTTAAAACTTAACTTAATCTTTCTTTTTAAATGGCACCCATTTTGAGCTAAAACTCTTTCCTTGGATGGCAAGACTATCCTTTGATGAGAAACTGGGCAAAACTGGGCCTTTGTTCTCCAAAATTGTGAAGAATGAAAAGTGATCTCATTAAATTTTCCAAATACTTAGAGGGATGGACAGGATTGATGGTGAAGACTGAAGGTGCAGATCTTTCCTGCTCCTTGGATCTGACAGGCAATGAGCTCGGGCAAACACTCAACACTTGTTCTACCATCTGTAATGCTGGCCTTTTGATCATCCCTGATTAGAATCACTCCATCATTGGTGGTCATGTACCAGGCTGCTTGGGCACATAGATCTGACATTCCTGTTCCACACTTCCTTTTCTCTTTCTCCTCCTTTAAGACGGGGAACTCATTTCCTTGACCATACTTTTCGTCATGTCTCAAAATATCTCCTCTGTGGGTCAAGGGTCTTTGATAAACTCTCCTGAGAAGGGCCTTGAGAATTTTTCAAGTTAAATTACAATGAAATACAGAAATGCAACCTGATAATATTTCTGTAAGTCAGTAAATTAATCTCATGTCATTTGTAACATACATCCAAAAAAACACATCATATGTTTGAACTGCAAACAATTTTAACAACTGTAAACTGTCCTTTCTGTTTGCATCCTTTAATATTTTGGCTTTCATCTCCACTCAAAAATAACTTTAAAAACATGATGCAAAACTCTTATCTGACCAGTCCAAGCCAGACATTCAATCTTTCCTTGTGGAAACAACTCATAAATTATTTCAGCTTCGCTCTCACAATTTACAATGTCATCAACTTAACTGAATCAAAGTTAAAAATCACACAACAACAGGTTTAATTGGAAGCACACTAGCTTTCGGAGTGCCACACCTTCACCTGATGAGGGAGCGTCACTCCGAAAGCTAGTGTGCTTCCACTATAACCTGGTGTTGTGTGATTTTTAACTTTGTACACCCCAGTCCAACACCGGCATCTCCGAATCAGAACTTAATCAAGTCCTCTTCTTGCTGGTTGCAAAATTTAATGGTCAATTGGTAAATGTACAAAACTGACAGTGAGGGAAAGAGCACTCACCCTGAAATGGACTTTACACTGACAGAAGTATTATGACCAAGTTGCTAATGTTGTCCTCTGTCCAACAGCAGCCCACCTGCATTGATATTGCCCTTTAAATGCAAGAGTAAAACATGCACAGGTCCTTCAGAGCACATGATCAGATAAAGCAAGTGAGTGGGCAAAAATAAATTGACACTTCATTCACAGGACGCCACATTGGCCCCTGTAGCCCTCATTTCAAAAATGCATGTGTATGTTTGAAGTGACTTTGTGTGGTCACACTCTGGGTTTGTGCTTGACTGGCTTAGAATAACGAGGACCCTTAGTTCCTCCGATGGTAACAACTGTCGATGTTACACGAGTTACTTTATCAAAGTTAAGAACAGACAGCTGAAGGGCATTCACTGAAGACATGAGGAAAAACTGTTGTGACCGACTTCACATAATGCAACATTTTCCAAAAGAAAATTGTGAATTAGATTGAAAACTTGTTTCCTATTTTACCATCTGGCTTCAGGTGGAGTGAAGAACAATATCAGTTAGCGTGTATTGTGCATCAGATCCTCACCTAATCAAACAGCATTGGGCATTCATTAACACATAAAAAGTTCAAATGTTAAATTCTGATTGCCAAACCCTAATGAACTGGAACTGCACCAACATGAACACGAGCAATTAGAATCAGCTTAAAGAGCAGGAGACAGCATATGTCAACTCGCTGAAAACAAGATCTACGGAGTCTGCATATTATCTATTTCCTTTTGTTGGATTTTACAAATATTTATTCTCTACACAAGACAGTTGTGAACGATTGGTTGTTGTCTTTATTCAAGACTGAAATCTGCATTGATCTCCCGGGATATCAAGGAATATGGGGATCAGGTGAGAAGGTAGCAGATTCGCAATGGTGACTGGGAATGGGAAAGTTCCTTATGTTTCACTGTTCTGTCTAAGAGTTATCCCGGGCTGTTCTTTCACTGTTATTTAATAGAAGCCATTCTATGCCTCTTCATAAAATGAAGTTCTATTCTCCCTTATTTCTTTCAGCAATGTTATTTAAGCAGGCCCACTCTTCACTAGGTTTGAAGATCTTGTTGCACAGAGAGTAGCAATCCTCCCTCAATGCCAGAAGTTCTGAGTTGGAGTGACACTCCAGCACTTAATGACCAAAGTAGGTGTGTTCACAGGATTATCAGAGTTGAGAATATAGTGCTGGAAAAGCACAGCAGGTCAGGCAGCATCCGAGGAGCAGGAGAATCAACATTTTGGGCATAAGCCCTTCATCAGTAACTGTCCAACCTCCCACCCTTGCAACGTGCAGTCCTCCACTCCAACCCCAACCTCACCATCATACCTTCAGACAAGGAGGGGGGAGGCGGGGCACAATGGTCGATTGGCGCACCGACCTATACACTGTTGAAGCCAGGCCCCAACTTGCAGACAGCTCCTCCTCCTGCCTCCTCGGCCACGATCTCACCTCCCATCACCAACTATCATCTCCCAGACCATCCATAACCTCATCACCTCAGGGGACCTCCCATCCACAGCCTCCAACCTTGTTGTCCATGAACCCCGCACTGCCTGATTCTACCTCCTAACAAGGATTCACAAACCTGGCTTCCCCGGTCAACTCATTGCCTTAGCCTGCTCATGTCTCTTTGAACTCACCTCCACATAGCTTGGCACCGTCTTGTCCCCCTTAGTCCAGGAACTCCCCAACCACGTTTGGGACACCACCCATGTCCTTGACCTCCTCCAAGACTTTTGTTTGCCCGGCCCCCAAAGCCTCATCTTCACCATGGACATCCAGTCTCTGTACACATCAATCCACCATGACAAAGACCTCTAAGCCCTCTGTGTCTTCCTCTCACACCGCTCCAACCAGTCCCTTCCACCGACACCCTCATCTGCCTGGCTGAACTGGTCCTCAATCTTAACAACTTCTCCTTCCAATCGTCCTACTTTCTCCAGATCAAAGGGGTAGCCATGGGCACCCGCATGGGCCCCAGCTTTGCCTGCCTATTTGTTGATTACCTGCAAAAGTTCATCTTCCGTGGCCACACCAGCACCTTCCCACTTTTTCCTCAGCTACATCAATGACTGTATCGGCGCTACCTGGTGCTCCCAGGAGGAGGTTGAACAGTTCATCAACTTCATTAACACCTTTCACCCTGACCTCAAATTCACCTGGACCATCTTGGACACCTCCATCCCCTTCCTGGACCTGTTCCATCTCTACCTCAGGTGACCGACTAACCACGGACATCTACTACAAGCCCACCAACCCTCACAGCTATCTAGACTACACCTCCTCCCATCCTACCTCCTGTAAAAATGCCATCCCTTATTCCCAATTCCTTTGCCTCTTCCGCATCTGTTCCCAGGATGACCGATTCCACCTTAGAAAATCCTAGATGGCCTCCTTCTTCAAAGATTGCAATTTCCCCTTCCACGTGGTTGACGGTACCCTCTAATGCATCTCCTCCACTTCCTGCAGCACAGACCCCAACACAAGGGACATATTTCCCTCCCCACCCTATCAGTGTTCCGGAGAGTCCATTCCGTCTGTGACTCCTTTGTCAGATCCATGACCACCACCAGCCCACACCCCATTCCTGATGTCTTCCCCTGCCACCACCGGAAACGCAAAACCTGTGCCCACACTCCCCCATCAGCTCCATCCAAGGACCCAAAGGATCCTTCCACATCCAACAGATATCTACCTGTACCTCCACCAATGTCATCTACTGCATCCGTTGTATTCAATGTGGTCTTCCCTACATCGGGGAGACAGGACGTCAACTTGCGGATCATTTCAGTGAACATCCCTGGGACACCCGTACCAACCAACCCCACCGCCCCATGGCTGAACACTTCAACTCCCCCTCCCACTCTGCCGAGGACATGCAGGTCCTGGGCCTCCTTCACCGCCAAACTGTCACCACACGACACCTGAAGGAGGAGCACCTCATACTCCACCTTGGGACCCTGCAACCACAAGGGATAAATGTTCATTTCACCACTTTCCTAAATTCCCCTCTCCCACATTATCCCAGTCCCAAGCCTCTACGTCAACACTGCCCTCATGAACTATCCATCACCTTTCCCATTTATCGGCTCCACCTTCCTTTCTGACCTATCATTTTCTCCCCCACCTCCATCTACCTATCACATTCTCAGCTTTCTCCCCCCTAACACCCCCTGCCCCTCTTATCTCTCAGCAGCCCACCCCTCTTCCACTCCTGCATAGCCCACGCGCCTCATTCCTGATGAAAGGCTTTTGCCCGGAACGTCAATTTTCCTGTTGTTCGGATGCTACCTGAACGGCTGTGCTTTTCCAGCACCACACTTCTTGACTCTGATTTCCACCATCTGCAGTCCTCACTTTCTCTTCAGAGGATTGTCATGCAAGTTAACTATCATCTGGCAAATTCTTTGCACATAGGCTGAGGCCAAGTAGGAAGAGTGGGATGGATTTCTGGTTAGTCATGTCCTGGAGGGAACATTGGAGCTTCCACCATCAGTTTCCACAGCTTCAGACTTGAAAAGGCACTTACGTTGCTATAGAAATTCAGAATCCCTGAAACGCTTTGGAACAGGATATCATTGCATCCCCTCAAGCCTATTTTGGTGCAATTCAATGAAATCATGACTGATCAGTGATCTCTCTCTGTCCTACTCTCACATCTCTCGCTACTGTCAGTTCACAAAAATCTACCAACGTCTAACATAAAATTATCATTTGAATTTATGTCAATTGTTGGCTTCAGAAGATAGCTCAAATCTGTTCTCACCCTTTCAGTGAAGAACAGTTTCAGTGTCCTGAAAGATCTGGCTCTGTTTTTGGATAATGTCCTCCTGTCCAATACTCCCCATGAATCATGAAATCATTTTCCTTTATCTCCACTATCTGTTCCCCTTAATAACTCAAAAACTTTCATGAAATTATCTCAATCTTCTAAATTCCAGGTAATATTCCTCATTTGTTCAATTTGCCCGTTGACATAACCCAGGCTCCAGATACCCATCTGGTTAATTGACAATGCATTGGCTTCAAGGTCGTGATGTTCATCCTGAAGTATGGTGGCCACAGCTGCTCAGAGCTTTCCAGATATTGGGAACAAAGGTGTGGATTTTGACTCAGTGCTGTGATTGTGCAAACCGGGTCCAATGCACACAGCGAGTAAAAAGTGAGGTCTGCAGATGCTGGAGATCAGAGCTGAAAATGTGTTGCTGGTTAAAGCACAGCAGGTTAGGCAGCATCCAAGGAACAGGAAATTCGACGTTTCGGGCCAGACTGAAACGTCGAATTTCCTGTTCCTTGGATGCTGCCTAACCTGCTGTGCTTTAACCAATGCACACAGCATTGGGTCCAACCTCTTCCCTTTAAGGGTTGGGAGATTGCCATTTTCTGGAGAAGCACTTTGCTGCTCCTGACCCAGAACAAAACTGTGTGAAAGCAGTATGAATAATTCATGTGAGACCTTGTAACTGTTTTCATCGGATAAAATTAATTCTGAAATGTTTACGTTAAAATGGCAATGTTATTGAAACATGTTCATCATCAGTCTTCCAGAGTTGCCAGCAGCAATTTCTGGATGGATATAATTTATTAACTATCCTTACTTTGCTAATAATTGCAGTCCAAAGGCAAACCAGGGCCTTATGTATAAATTAACAACTCATATAACAAGTAACCATTGCTTTTGAATGTTTAGGATCAGGTCACTGCATGCTGAGAAGACTACTGCTAATGAAGAATAATTGAATACCCAACACTTGTCAAATCATCTTCATCACTGTGTTGAGCATTATCATTCTGCACAATGCTATTCGAAGTCTCCATTAAATTAGTGCTTTTCCAAAACTCACTGCAGCAGAATTGCTTATTCTGGCAAATTTTTACTCATCTGTGCAGAGACTGAAATCTTTTTTACTCCTTGACAAACTCATTATTAATGTCAACAGTAGCCAATGCAATAGAAAAGTCATCTCCATGGTAACGGTTACTTTCAAAGCATGAGCCATTCGAGTGATGATGGGTGCATATATAAAAATGTTTAGGTGAGATTTAAGTCATAAATCGGAATTGTAATATTTACTCAACGCTCCATTAAGAGATAACTGACCTTAACAGTAACCCTTCCAAAATAGAAAATTAACATTCAAAATATTGGGAATATTTCAAAATATTTTCTCACGGAAGTCTGCTGGATACTGATGTTAAAAGCAAAAATACTGTGGACGCTGGTAACCTGAAAGACAAGCAGAAAAATTGGCAATGGTGTAGCAGTGTCTGCCCACCGTTCATCAGAATATGAAGAGTGCAATATGTCATTTCCCCCACCAGAGTTTTTAAAATAGAAGATGGATGGTCATTATTCAAATTGAGCCAATTCGAAAAATGATTTCAGTTCAATTCCTTTTTGAGCTTGACACAGACACACAACAGGAAATGGGTTATAATCCTGTCAAATTGCAGGTTACTGTCACAGCTTCACAAACTGCAGTGCTGGATGATAATTCCTGATCCTCTGCTTGGCTGTTTCCAAGTCTCTTCATCATACCAAGCTGCCAAAATATTTCCCTTGTTAAGTTTACAGATGGCATTAAAACAACAACAGATTGTATTTATATAAAGCCTCCAGTGCAGTCAATCATCTCAAGGTGCCTCACTGGAACATTATCGGGAGTAACATATAACATTGACGAGCAGGAGCAGATATTCTGACAAGTGACCAAAAGCTTGGCCAAAAAAGTACGATTTTAAGGATACACTTGATGGAGGAGAAACAGGGAATCAAGAGGTTTCAGGAGGGAATTCTGAAGAAGGGCATCAAGAATGTCCTGAATAAGCTGTCCTTGAAGACCAGCCAGAGTTGGAGCAAGTCTGTGCGGGAGAGTTCCTCCATCTACATTTACAAAATGTTGAAGCAGGTTCGCCCCCGAGCCAGGAGCATCAGGAACTTGTTTGTCAGTGATACTTTCAAGCACATCACTGGCGAGGTTGCCTACCTGGCATATTGTAAAAGTACAGCATCACCTGGAGACCTCGACTGCTGTCTGCCTGCTGTTCCCTGAGGAACTGTCCACCCACATTATGTTGGAGGGCACAGAGCTGATGACCAGCTAAGTTGCCAGCAAAAGGAGAAATGGCCCATGCAGCTGAATACAGGCTGTCAGTTGAGTGGTGATTAAAAGTGGGGGTCCAGATGAAGTCTGAATTGGAGGAGTCCAAAGTGCTAAATTTTACCAGAAATCAGCCAAGTATTAATTGTTTTGAAACCTCATGCTGAATTTCTCTTCATGTCATGTTGCAGATTTCTCATATGATTTTTTCAAACTCACCTCATGAGCGATATACCACCCTCCTACCCTGCTTCTCGTATTTCCTCACTCGCCACAGGGACAAATCCTGGTCACTGCCAAGACTTCTCAGGATTACTGGTGCCCGTGCCAAGTTTTGAGTTTAGCCTTGCACTCAGTCAAATGCTGACAGTCTGCAGCTATCTTGTGTGATTTCCTTTCAATCGCAGGTATGTTGGATAAGGGGAACTGGCACCTCATATTGCCGATGTGGAGCTGCAGTTGCTGGTGGACAGGGGATGCATACGGTCCCTGCCCAGGTTGCATACCCTGAGAGCCCCTCCTGAAGAAGGGCTCATGCCCGAAACGTCGACTCTCCTGCTCCTTGAATGCTGCCTGACCTGTTGCGCTTTTCCAGCAACACATTTTAAGCATGTTGGTGCCAGGTTCCAAGATAGAGCAGCGGAGGATCAATGGGCAAGTTGGGAGTCACCAGGTTACTGCTCTGACTTTCCATTTGGGAACTGCTGCCATCTAATTTCTATTTGTGTTTGGGAGAATGGGAAATAGCATCCCTATGAGGCAAGGTGATGTAATAATTAAGATGTTAAAGCATGCTAAGAGGCCTCACCACTCATGAGTGAGAATCTCAACTTGTCACGAAACACTTGGTTGGAAAATGGGCATTCTTGCTTTCCACGTCAGGAATCTCCTTGCTGCCAATCTCACGTGAACAACTTTCTCTCCAGTGCCCACGTCCTTTTGTGCCTGCGAAGATTCTACCTGAAGATCTGGAGGTTGACGGCACTACGATAGGTTTAGGAAATGAGGAGATGTGAAGCAGGAGAAGAAAACTTTCAACGCAAGGTTTTTTGCCACACATGAGTCAAGATTGGAAGCACAGCTCTGAATTGGATTTGGTGTGAGTTAGAATAAGGGCAACAGAGTTTCAGACGTGCTTAAGTTTATAGATTGTGAAAAGACTGAGATGAATGCAGCATTTTTCATAACCACTATATATCTCACAGAGCTTTACAACAATAAAGCACTTTCTGATGTGTCATCACTGCAGGAGTGCACAGCTACTATTTGTACTGCAAACTCCTTCACACAGCAGTATGACTCAGATAACTTATTTTTATGATGTTCATTGATGGATAAATTTTGGTTTAGATGCTGGACAGAATTCTTTAGCCCTTCCCCAAAATTGTACAGGGGATTTTTTGCACCCACTTGGTGCCTGGTTGAAATTTGCAACCAAAGTACAGCACCTGTGACCTGTGACCTGTGACAGAGAATTCCTTCAGTCCTAGCCTGAAGTGCCATCTTTAACTTTAACTGAAGTGAGTCTTGAACCCGGTACTTTCTGATTCAGAGGCAAGAGGACCAGCAAGGAGGGACAGCTGACAAGAGATTAGTCAGGAGTGAACTGGAGAATTTGACTGAGGAGATATTCGAGACATGAGATTGTGAAATCCTGTATAAGTGTCTCACTGACACAGAGAACAAATCTGTTTCTCGAGCCTCTGAGAGTCAGTCTTGGCACCTGCAGAAGTGTCAGAAAAAAAAGATATTTCACGACAACCTGGTGTGTTCAAGGTTCATCATGTTGCTGTTAAAGTCACATCGGATGTGAAATTAAATTTGGTTTAATGTGTATCACACAACAGCTGGCTGGCCATGAAGAATGGAGTGCTAATTGAGTGACACTTTGCTGATGCCAGTTTTAACCACAGGACTGAAAGCCCTGGAATATTATTGCTACTCTGGCTTTCAGTTATGCCTTGTGTTAGCCAATGCTCCAACTTTTAAATGAGCCAGTACATTTTCCATCTGAGACCAGGGCAACTGCATAAGAACATAAAGATTAATCTTTGGTTTAATGCAGGTGGTGAAAGGGAAACTTATTCTGAAGGAGTGAAACAGAGCAGATAGAAACAGTCTCTGACAGAGTCACAGCTATGCAGCATGGAAACAGACCCTTTGGTTCAACTTGTCTATGCCGACCACATATCCGAAATAAATCTGGTCCCACTTGCCAACATTTGGCCCATGTCCCTCTAAACCCTTCCTATTCGTATACCCATCCAGATGCCTTTTAAATGTTGCAATTGTACCAGCCTCCACCACTTCCTCTGGCAGCTCATTCCATACACGTACCACCCTCTGCGTGAAAAGGTTGCCTCTTAGGTCTCTTGTACATCTTTGCCCTCTCACCTTAAACGTTTGCCCTTTAGTTTTGGACCTCCCTAATTTAGGGAAAAGACCGATAATGAATAAGTCAGGGGCTTTATAATTTGTGAACGAGTCATGCTGTGCCTCCTGGAAATAAGTGACAAGTAGCTGGGCAAAGAGATTGAAGAATAGCAAATCTTGGCAAGCAAAAGGCTTGTGAACCCTCTGGACAGGGGCCATTGAACAGATGTCCTAGTTTATTTTCCCTCCATTATTGATATTTATCTGTCTGACATTGTATGTATGTGTAAGGTGAGGCTGATAAGGGATTTGGGTTTTAACAGTGAAGTTATGTGTTAACAGTTTCATAGCTTTTTACTGCAGATAGAATCAATTTACTTGTAATGAACAGTAATTCTGGTTAAGTACAGAAACCTGGTCTGTGCTGTCAACCAGGCAGACTGAGGGCAGTGTGCACGTTGATAAAATCTTGAACATTTGTGACTGATTGGGGAACAGCAGGCCTTGATTTCAAGTGTACTACCCCAGTGAGTCAGAACAATCAACAGCAGGATATTTTTCCCACAGCTTCATTTCTCTTTTTAAAAACTGAAGTTTGTGTGGGAAACTTCAATCCATTTTGCTGGACGAATTCTATTCTTTGTGGCTTCCCTTTTGCTTTCTTGAGAAAAATTGCCGTGGTCACAATACTCCCGCAAATAGCTCAAACAGAACCAATACCAAATGCTTCAATGCAAGAAATTTTCATAGGTAACGATCAGGAAGGAAATCTCATAATTGCACTCATACACTTGAGCTCCTTTCCAGCAGAATGGATTGTTTATAGATCTATTACTAACAGCTTGAAGAAACTCATAACCTTGCACCCTCAAAATCACTCGTCAACAGTATCAAGTCCAGCAAATGTTACTCAGTGGAAAGTGGTGCAACACTTCATCAAACTGACCTGTTATCTGTCCAGGAAAATCTGACCTTGAAATCCTGAAGGAGTGGGACTGATGCACTCTTGAGTAGAAATGTTGATGAGCACCTTGGACTCCCCCGACATTCGTGATGAAGGGCTTATGCCTGAATGTCGACCCTCCTGCTCCTCAGATGCTGCCTGACCTGATGCGCTTTTCCAGTGCCACACTCTCGACTCTGATCTCCAGCATCTGCACTCCTCACTTTCTCCCAGTCAGATGATAGTGTCAAGATAGGCAGTCCAACATTGGACGGACAAATATTGCTCTCAGGTCAATAAGAATGACCTGCAATAACCTGCAAAACATGAGCTGTCAGAATAGGTATTTAAAAAAATCACCAGCGGTGACCCAATTAATCTTTGAGCAGTGTAGGAATTTTTAAATATCAGCTGACTCTTTCACACCATCAGAAGTATGATTTTGTTTTATGAATGCAAATCCTGAAGCCAAGTGATTGTCTCTTCATTTTCTGAGTTGGTAATGATGAGTCCTCACTATGGAGTGGACTCTCCCTGGTAATATGCTGCATTGTTTTTTCTGCACCAGCACAGTATGTGGTTTGTGCTGAGGCCCATAGATGGAGACTGGCTCTGCAGGCCAACTAATCAACAGATGGATTTTGTCACAAGGAGCTTGTGAGTGACTTGCTGTGTTTCCAATTCCCTGATCCAAAGGATGTCTGCTGGTACATCTTGCTCAGGAAGTTGGTCGTAGGTTGATTGAATGGGTCATCATGGAGTACGAAGTGAGGTACAGCACTGATTGTTTTGATCAGCTTGTGGGTTTTCTTCAGTCAGCAGATGTGGGGGATTGATAGCTGTGAGGACACAAGCCAGCAGAAAGGTGTTGAATGGAGGTTTCTGGTTATGATTTACATTGCTGCACTCAATCAAGGCTTTAAACTTATCACGAAATTGGATTAATTAATATTTGAAGACCACAGACTTAGAAGTCATCACATAACCTGGTCACAAAAGTGGAGCTCCAAACTCAAAATGATCAAATCACTTCAAGCAATGGGGTTGACATGTTAACTCTATGTTGACCTCTTCATTTTCACAGCATTGCCTTCTTGGCAATCCTCAGCTTTCTCCTCCCTCTCTATTTCAGATGGCTATTCTTCAACAAAATTTCCTGAAAAAGAGAGATGAGATCTTTTCCGATCTTGTGGCTGCAGGGAACAATGTCACATGGAATAGGTTCTGAGGAAGCCTAAACTTGCTGGAAGAATGAACAGATGTCAATTCTTTTCTTAATGCATATTTACACAAATATGCAACAAATAATTGGGGGTTGAATGCTCTACAGGTGTGGGGATATTGCTCTCAAAGGTTTGGTGGTGTCACTGTGCTCTGGAGATGAATTTAAATTATGGGTATAAATCCAGAGTGTGGTGTTTAATATCTTCGATCAACATTGTAGAATTGTGTTTGGAAACAATATTCCCCATAGTGAATTGCAGTTAAAAGTGCTCTGTTGGAACAACAGCTGCATAGCAAGTGATACAAAGCACAAGTATGGTTCACAGCATTTATGGATTTGTTATTTTGAAGAAACACTTTTAAAAACTGGCATGTTGTTCTCACTTTCCTCTATTTCACCAGAACAAAAATCCATCGATTATCATGACCACAATCCACCTCTCTTCCCAGGCTCCAACACAAATAAGGAATCTGTACAAACTCTGTGTAACCCTTTCTATTTTCCAAGTGTGTTAATTTCAATGTAACCAGCACAGCTTTATAGCTTAAGCAAGATCAATGATTGTCAGCTGACTCTGCAATTGTTGTTGAAAACGATTGAAGTCATAATTGATGAAAGTATTATTTTGTTTACTCTATAGCTATCACTCTTAAACATAGTTAAAAATCACACAACACCAGGTTATAGTCCAACAGGTTTAATTGGAAGCACACTCGCTTTCAGAGCAACGCTCCTTTGTCAGGTGATAGTGGAGGGCTCAATTGAAACGCAGAATTTATAGCGAACATTTGCAGTGTGATGTAACTGAAATTATACATTGAAAAATTGATTGTCTATTAAGCCTTTCATCTGTTAGAATACAGTGATAGTTTCACTTCTTTCATGTGTAAATCACAAAACCCTTTTTTTAAAATTGCATTCTCGGGTTAGCTGTTAACAATGGTGATAGCTAGACAATATGTTGAAGGTGTTAGCCCCCTGTGTTCTCTGTCTATGACCAGATGTTTAGACTGATTCTAATCTAAAAAGTGAGATAAAAGAGTTTTAAATAAATTCATGCAGTTTTTGAGCAAAGTACAATGTAACTCTGCAAGTACAAATTCACCCCACAAAATATAAGTGTGCATGTGGGTCTTTGTCTGTCTGTGTGTGTGTCTGTCTGGGGTGGGGGTTGTGAGTGTGAGAAAGTGTGTGTGTGTAGTGAGAGCAGAGTGTCTTAAGTTACATCACACTGCACATTTATGCTATAAATTCTGTGTTAGAATCGATCCCTCCGCTATCACCTGATGAAGGAGCGTCGCTCCGAAAGCTAGTGTGCTTCCAATTAAACCTGTTGGACTATAACCTGGTGTTGTGTGAGTTTTAACTTTGTACACCCCAGTCCAACACGGCATCTCCAAATCATGACTCTTAAACATATCAAGCAATACTTTTTAAAAGGAAGACTTTTGAAGAAGGATTCTGGTTGAGTGGTGCCGGAAGAGCACAGCAGTTCAGGCAGCATCCAAGGAGCAGCAAAATTGACGTTTCGGGCAAAAGCCCTTCATCAGGAATAAAGGCAGTGAGCCTGAAGCGTGGAGAGATAAGCGAGAGGAGGGTGGGGGTGGGGAGAAAGTAGCATAGAGTCACGACATGGTTGAAGAGCTTCAGGGAAGAGGGAATGATCTGGGAGTTGCAGTGGGAGAGGGTTTTGAAGAAGGATGACATTTAAAATGGTGTCTGATTGTGTTGATAGGCAAGTTTGATTGGAAACACAAGGACAAAAGACAATTCTGACAAAGGCCATATTCTGGGGTGCAATTTGAGCAGAGATTGCAGATTCCTCAGTGCTCCTGCCAAAGATCTAATTCACAGATTGATTCCTTGTAACTCCATTTATACTTTGAAATTGTTCTGCCCACACATTGTGTACTCATTGTGTACCCTTGTCATCTTGTAATTATACGTACCCACTCTCACCTTGATCCCAAGAATAAACCACACCCTGCCCTGCAGAGAAGGGTGTACAATCACAATGTGCCACTTTCATTTGAGCTATTTTCGTTATAAATGCTCCTGTTAGCATTTGTAATCAGAATAGAAAGACAACCACACATGTGGATGCAACATACATACATTCAAATATCCACAGAAATATTAAAGTTAATTGGAATGTCTCATTCAGTGAGTGGAGAACCAGACTTAAGATGACAAAACGAGAAAGGAGAAGAAGAGAATTTTTATTTACCAAGTGAGTTGTCATGATCAGGATTGCCACCCTTTGGCCAAGGAGGACTGATGATTATTGTCTGCCTGTTCACTAGCATGTGCCATCTGCATTCAGGTGTCTAGGTGAGGGAGCGAGTGGAGCTGACCAGCACATTACAGGACTTTCATGGCCAGTGGCTCACATGGGCTAGGGTGCATTGTGACCCCCAGAAATTATATTTTAATTCGACTTGACTCAGATTTCATGGTCAGCTTCATTGACTTCATGGTTTTTATTTTGTTAGGATGCCTGCTCTGGACACACTCACTGGTTTTTACAATTGTTTTAAAAGAACAGAATAAAAATTCGACTGGCTTAAACTCATTGGATTGGAGAAACACAGGGTTCTCAGAGGATTGGCAGAGGTGACAGAAGGATGAGGCCAGAAAGGGATCTTAGAACAAAGATGGCAATTTTTAACATTGACATTTTTCCAACTGAAGAGTCAATGAAGGTCACTGAGCACAGGGGTGATGGGTGAACTAAACTTGGAAAGAGGAATTGGGACACAAGCAGCAGAATTTTGACAGCCTCAAGCTGACAGAGAGGAGGAAGAAGAAATAGGTCTATTTATATATCAAAAATACATGCATCTTCAGCAGAGTTTAGTGCAGCTAATAGCTTTCAGTCTGAGGAACATTGTATGGAATGGACATGCTCACATTTGCACATAAAATGATTATAACTGCACATTGATATAAGTTTGCACAGAGTGGAGTCAAGATAAATATTCATTCCTGTTCCTTGTTTGTCAAAAGCATATCTGAGTTTCATGAATATAGTTGTTTTGCAGACATTTGGGTTTCCTATTCCCTCCACAGCATCTCCGGTGACACCACTTAAACAAAAGCTTGTGTGTGTTCTGGAATGGGTTTTATGGACTTTAGTCAAATCTGGCATTCACCCAGAGGCCCATCTGGAGTTACAAGAGCCAGGAAGAATCATTCCCAGATTGGTTATGTTGCTTACAATCACAATGTTACTGTGCATCTAACAATGGTGCAGTTAGTTAAACCAGATGTGTTATTATGGGAGCATATTGTATATTAACTTACAGACCACACATCTGGTGAATGGTTGGTCTGTTGCTGATCATGAAATACTCCTCTACACATGAGCTGGATAGTGAGGGAAGCTGTTCCTCTTCTGGTGTCTCTATGAGAAAGTCTGTTACCACCGAAAAAGATCCAAAGCAGTCACCAAAACATGGCAAGCTGCTTCTTTTCATTTGGGAGTCGAGTGTGAGAGGACAGAGATTGAGGTTTGTGGCAGGAGACAGGCCATGGATATGAAGAAGAGTTACATTTTACACAGTGATTGGGAATGACCTGGAATTTGTTGCCTATGGAAGTGATGGAATCAGAGACAATGACAAATCTCAAACGAAAACTGGAGAGGTCCTCGAAGAAATAGCCTGCGCCAGTCTATCGAGACAGAAGGTGGGAGCTGAACTCCAATTATCAAACATACAAACATTGTGCTCTGATCTGTTTGACACCTTCCTTTCACTGGTCACAGAGGATAGCAGAATTCAGGGCTTGACTTTCAACACTTGTCTGGCTGACCGAAGTTCACCTGTCTGATTCAGTGCAAAGACCATGTGCCACTTTCAGAGAAAATGATGTTGCTTCCATTCCATCCTATCTCTTCAAGTATGTCCCACTGCTGTGTCAACCACAATACCTTCGGACACTTGGGACTTTACTTGGGAGTTATGTGTCAATTTAAGTTGTTTCTGCAAGTATGCTTATTTGTATTACTGCTGATTTTGGAGTATGAACCATGTTCAAATTGGTTCATCCTGTCTGTGCAATTGCTGCTTTACTGGAAAGAGTCTTTACGGCAGATCTTTTGTATCACCGCTGAACAGAGACAATTCACGTCTGGGACCAGGATTTGAATCTCGTCCTGAAATACGGGTTAGCACCAAGCTTCAGGAGAGTCAATTATAAATCATTGGGCAGCAAACCAACCGCATTACCTGGGACCACATTGTCAACAACTTGCATTTAGACCTCACCTTTCTCAATGTAAAGGTGTTTCAAAAGGAGCATGATACCTCATTGGTTCTAAAATATAAACAAAAGGACTGAATTCCAAAGGTGAGGTCAGAGCGACTGCCCCAATAGGAAGGAAGCATCTGATCAACTTTTTCACACAAGGAGCGATGAGTATGTGAAACAGTCTGCCAGAGGACGTGGTAAAGGTGATCACAATCACAATATTTAAAAGACATTTGGACAGGTACATGGATAGGAAAGGTTTAGAGGGTAATGGGCCAAACACAAGCATATGGGACCAGTTCAGTTCAGGAAACCTAGGCAGATTGGACTGAAGAGCCTGTTTCTGTGCTGTATAATTTGGTCACTCTAAGTGTGACTTCAAGCAGTTTAAGCAAAACTCGAGTCAATGGGAAAGCTGTCCACTTGTTGGAGTTGTACCAAGCACAAAGAAAACAGTTGTGGTGGTTGGAGATCAGTCATCTCAGCTCCAGGACATCTCTGCAGGAGGTTCCTCAGGGTAGAGTCTGACGCTCAATCATCTTTAGCTGCTTCAGCAATGACCTTCCCTCCATCATAAGGTCAGAAGTGGGGATGTTCACCAAGAATTACACAATGTTCAGCATCATTCGTGACTCCTCAGATGTTGAAGCAGTTCATGTCCAAATGCAGCAAAACTTGGACAAAATCCCGGCTTGGGCTGACAAGTACCATGCAGATGCCAAGCAATGGCCATATCCAATGAGAGACAATCCAACCATCACCCCTGGATATTCAGTGGTGTTACAATCACTGAATCCCCCACTGTCAACATCCCAGGTGTGACGATGGTCCTAAACTCAATTGGATTCACAATATAAACACAGTGGCTACAAGAGCAGGTCAGAGGCTGGGAATACTGCAGTGAGCCACTCACCTCCTAACTCTGAAAAGCCTGTCCACCATCTGAAAGGCACACCAGGTGTGTCATGGAAAAGGCTCCACTTGTCTGGATGAATGCAGTTCTAATGACACTCCAAAGTTTGACATCGTAGGAGACAGAGCAGCCCACTTGACTGGCACCACATCCACAAATACCTACTCCTTTTATTACTGATACTCAGCAGTAGTTTGTGTACACCACCTACAAGAGGCGATGCAGAAATTCACCAAGGCTCCTGAGACTGCACTTCCCAGCTCAGGACCACTTCCATCCTGAAGGACAATGACAGCAGATATATCATCTGCAGGATTGTGTCCAAGCAACTCACCATCCTGACTTGGAAATATATTGCCGTTCCTTCATTGTTGCTGGATTAACAACCTGGAATTCCCTCCATAACAGTGCATGAAACACAGAAATTAAAGAAGGCAGCTCACCACCACCCTTTCAAGGCTAACTTGAAGTGGGCCAACCAATGAATATAAAGAACACTTCAAAATGACTGGTTAATGTAAACACCAATTCAGGCAGAACAGAGCCTAGGCTGAAAATGTGTTGCTGGAAAAGCGCATCAGGTCAGGCAGCATCCAAGGAGCAGGAGAATCGACGTTTCAGGCATAAGCCCTTCTTCAGGAATGAGGAGAGTGTGCCAGGCAGGCTAAGATAAAAGGTAGGGAGGAGGGACTTGGGGGAGGGGCATTGGAAGTGCGATAGGTGGAAAGAGGTTAAGGTGAGGGCGATAGGCCGGAGTGGGGTGAGGGCGGAGAGGTCAGGAAGAAGATTGCAGGTTAGAGAGGGCGGTGCTGAGTTCGAGGGTTGGGACTGAGACAAGGTGGGGGGAGGGGAAATGAGGAAACTGGAGAAATCTGAATTCATCCCTTGTGGTAGGAGGGTTCCTAGGCGGAAGATGAGGCGCTCCTCCTCCAGCCGTCGTGTTGTTATGTTCTGCCGGTGGAGGAGTCCAAGGACCTGCATGTCCTCGGTGGAGTGGGAGGGAGAGTTGAAGTGTTGAGCCACGGGGTGGTTGGGTTGGTTGGTCCAGGTGTCCCAGAGGTGTTCTCTGAAATTTTCCACAAGTAGGCGGCCTGTCTCCCCAATATAGAGGAGGCCACATCGGGTGCAGCGGATGCAGTAAATGATGTGTGTGTGGAGGTGCGGGTGAATATGTGGCGGATATGGAAGGATCCCTTGGGGCCTTGGAGGGAAGTAAGGGAGGGAAGTGTGGATGCAAGTTTTGCATTTATTGTGATTGCAGGAGAAGGTGCCAGGAGTGGAGGTTGGGTTGGTGGGGGGTGTGGACCTGACCAGGGAGTCACGGAGGGAGTGGTCTTTTCGGAATGCTGATAGGGGAGGGGAGGGAAATATATCTCTGGTGGTGGGGTCTGTTTGGAGGTGGCGGAAATGACGACGGATGATATGATGTACATGGAGGTTGGTGGGGTGGTAGGTGAGAACCAGTGGGGTTCTGTCCTGGTGGTGATTGGAGGGGCGGGGCTCAAGGGCAGAGGAGCGGGAAGTGGAGGAGATGCGGTGGAGGGCATCGTTGATTATGTCTGAGGGGAAATTGCGGTCTTTGAAGAAGGAGGCCATCTGGGTTGTACGGTATTGGAACTGGTCCTCCTGGGAACAGATGCGGCAGAGACGAAGGAATGGGAGGGTGGGAGGAGGTGTAGTCTAGGTAGCTGTGGGAGTTGGTTGATTCATACTAAATGTGCGTATTGATTCGGTCGTCCGAGATAGAAATGGAGAGGTCTAGGAATGGGAGGGAGGTGTCTGAGACGATCCAGGTAAATTTGATGTTGGGGTGGAAGGTGTTGGTAAAGTGAATGAACTGTTCAACCTCCTCGTGGGAGCACGAGGCAACGCCGATACAGTCATCAATGTAGTGGAGGAAAAGGTGGGGGTTGGTGCTGGTGTAGCTGTGGAAGATGGACTGTTCCACATATCCTACAAAGAGACAGGCATAGCTGGGGCCCATGCGGATGCCCATGGCTACTCCTTTAGTTTGTAGGAAGTGGGAGGATTGGAAAGAGAAGTTGTTCAGGGTGAGGACCAGTTCAGTCAGTCGAAGGAGGGTGTCAGTGGAAGGGTACTGGTTGGTGCGGCGGGAAAGGAAGAAGCGGAGGGCTTTGAGTCCTTCGTGATGGGGGATGGAGGTGTACAGGGACTGGAAGGCGTTGAGGACTGGGGAAGTGAAAATCATGGAGGAGGTGGAGGGTGTGGGTGGTGTCCCGAACGTAGGTAGACCAGAACTAAGGGCCAATAAAGTAAGATGGTGACGCATATGTCCAATAGCAGAAACAGGAAACTGAAAGCAATGAGGACACAGACTTCATGTAATCTGCCAACCAAATAGGTCAACTTTATTGAACAAAATCTCCCTTTCACACATCCATGGTGATTATCCTTGCCTCTCGAAGTGCAGAGATATTCCCCACCACAGAAGGTAGACTGATAGACTAGGAAGTTCAAAGCCTATCTGTTCTCCTCTTTTTTAATAATGGAACAGCGTAAGCATCCTCCAATCCTCTGGCAGCTCACCTGTGGCCAGACAGGATTTGAAAATTACTGCCAGGGCACCTGATATCTCCTCCCTTGCCTCCCTCAGCACACTGCTGACACTTGCCTTCGCAGCCAGTGCATTGACAACTGATCTCCCAGAGGGTTTTTCTTGGTAGATCACTGACGAACATCAAGGAAGCAGAATCAATCTAGCAGTTTGTAAAGAAAATAAAAAGCACTTTTGAGTGACAGTGTGTTTGACACAATATCAATTCAATCCCATATTCCTGTCACAACATCTTCTCCTACTCTGCCGTCATTCAAAATCTCAGTGTGCAGTAAACAGCTGAATGCACAGCATGCAAATCCTTATCATCAAGAGATAACAGCATCTCTCCCAAAATAAAATGGACAGCAGAGAAACCAGCACATCCAGATGTATGCAGGAAAACTTTGACCTATTTGCAGCAACAACTTCTTGCACATAATTAAAATTTCATGGATAATTAATCTTATGAAAAATACTCCCATATTTTTGCAAGTTCAGTTCAGCGTTGTTGAGGGTGTTAAAGAACTGGGATTCACATTACACACACAAAGTCAACGAACAAGAATAGGTCAGTTGGTCCTTTGAGCCTGATACACCATTCATTCATATCATGAATAAATTGATTTTAATTTCAAATCTATAGTTTTGCACGTACCTGATAATATTTTCACCACGTTGGCAATCAGGAATCTATTTACCTCAGCCTTTTGAGGAAGAAAATTCCAAATGCTCACAAGAGAAATATTTTTCCCTCTCTGACTGAAATGGATGATTCCTTATTTTTTAACTATGAATACAAGTTCTCGGTTCTCCCACAAGAGGAAATACCCAACCTGATCAAATTCTCTCATGTTCTTACATCTTTCAACACAGTCACCTCTGACTTTTCTGAACTCCAGAGGATACAGGCCTTGCTCACCTAGTCTTTGCTCATCAGGCAATCTGTTCACCCAAGTATTAATCGAATCAACCTTCTTTGACAGTTTACGCCCTGTCTCAGTGTCTTTTTAAAATCAAGTTCTGAAATGTCACAGCACATCTGTGTGCAAGGTCAGGCTTCATCTTCAATCTTCCAGCACTGCACCACATGACCCCATCTCTTTCTCAGTTATGTTTGCAAGAATTATCCCCTCACACACTGATTTGCTGCAATGCTGAATAAATAGAAATGAAGAAGGCAACTGAAGAGTCCCATGCTGCCTGGTGAAATGTTTAATTCAGGAAGCATTCATGAAATGATATACAGAAATATCCTGGCGTACTCAACTATATATTCATTAGTGTCAAATAAAATTCCTGTTATGGATTTTGCAGACCCCAGTGAAGTATATTTTCGAGTTTCTAGCCATTCAGTCGAGGAATAGTTTCCAAGTGGAATTACGCCTGTCGGAATCGCAGCATCTAACTTGTGGTAAGCAAACCTGTACAAACAGCGATGATTGAATAAAACCCTCATTCTGAAACAGGGTCACTGAATCCAAAACGTTCACTCTGATTTCTCTCCACAGGTGCTGCCAGACCCGCTGAGATTTTCCAGCAATTTCTGTTTTTGGCATTGATGGAATAATTTGTTTCAGACATTAGTTACGGGGAGTAATATTGACAAGGTCACTGTTGAGGACACCCCCTCTTTTCCTTGAAAACATTGCCATGTGATCTGTTACCGAACAGAGCAAATGGAGCTTTGATTTAACTCACCATCTGAAAGATTCTATCTCCAATGCAGCACACCCTCTGTGCTCGGAGTGTCAATCTAGGTTTTGGTGCTAATGTCTCCAAATGTGATTATGAGCTGACAGCTTTCAGACTCAAATGCTAGTGTGCTTCCCCTTCCATTCCATCTCTTTGTTGTTTGTTCAGACTCGATAATTCAAGGACTGTGATCCGTTCTGCAAAGTAGATTAGATTACTTTTTTGATTAGATTACTTACAGTGTGGAAACAGGCCCTTCGGCCCAACAAGTCCACACCGACCCGCCGAAGCGACAACCCACCCATACCCCTACATATACCCCTTACCGAACACTACGGGCAATTTAGCATGGCCAATTCACCTGACCCGCACATCTTTGGACTGTGGGAGGAAACCGGAGCACCCGGAGGAAACCCACGCAGACACGGGGAGAACGTGTAAACTCCACACAGTCAGTCACCTGAGGCGGGAATTGAACCCAGGTCCCTGGCGCTGTGAGGCAGCAGTGCTAACCACTGTGCCACCGTGCCGCCGCTAGTTGAAGTAGTTGAATAATATAAAAACTCATGGGGAAGACCAGAAAGAAGAAACACAAGCACGTCCCATTCTGGTTCAATAAGCAGATCCCAAACTGACAGATTACCTTGTAGCCTTCTGAGACAAGGAGTGAGGCTTGTTGGTGCCTTACCTCCTAGAGATTCTCCTTGACATCAACCCCCCATCACTTAAAGCAGGAGCGAATGCTGTTTCTCTTGAGTTGGGACATTTCTACCTATCTCTCTCATGCTTTCAACACCTTTCAAGTATGAAGATTTCCACCAGTATTCTGGAGACTCAAAAAGGGGTATGGCACTTCTATGCCATCTCTTGAGATTCTTGATATTTTTTGCAGTCAATGGTTTCACCTTCAGCTTCCATGTTCCCCTGCCCTTTTCTTCCTGTAGGTAATATTTTGCTAGTAGGAGGGAATATTTAGAAAAGAATACCAATTTGATGTCAATGAATCTGATTGTGAATTCTTGGGATACAACAAGAATTCAACCTGGAACAGACAGGCCTCAATCAGGTGCAGTTACATTGTGCATCATTGACCACATGGCATCTTGTTTCACCATCAAGTGTGGAACACAAGTCGGCTCTTTGGCCTTTTGAGTCTGCTCAGGCATGCATTGGGATCATAGCTGATTTCATCATCCTCAACGCCTCCTTCTTGGCTTTTACTATACCCCTTGATTCCATTAGTGATTAAAAATCTGTCTGTTTCTGCCTTTAATGACTCAACTTCTACAGCCCTGTCTGGAAAAGAATTCCACAGATTCACTTTGCTGAAAGACAACAAATTCCTAATTTCCTTTGCCTCCTCATTTTGCTGGCTGCAGCTTTCTGACCCTCCTCATTCAAGGAGGACCATTTGCTGGTGTCTCATTAAGGCATCTGTTGCTCCATCTCCATGTTTGCTTGGATTGTACATTTATTCTCATTTTATGTTTTCCTTCTAAGTTTATTCTTCTCACTGTTTGCCACTCTCTCTCTTCTCCTGCTGCTGCCTCTTCTTCCATCTGCTCAGCTTTTCTCTGCAGGAGGTAGGGGTTTTAAAATTCTGAAGTGTTCTTATTATGGCTCGGACGGTCATATTGGTTGTGGGGTGTGGGAGTGTGAATCTTCTAAGAGCCAGCTCTGCTTGTATTTCCTATTTTGATCACATGCATGGGGGAAAGGCCTTGTATTGATGGCTAACCTCCCCACACCATTTGCATAACTTGCAGCTGTTTGCAAGCTCTTCAGCTTGCAGTTCTGACAGAAAGTTGTCCAGCAATTGATGGCTATCTGTCCAGCTTTGTCAGAGGTGCAGCACACTCTAGGCTGCCCTTCACTCACCAGCTAGCCTTGGTTTCCTCCAATGGCATATCTGAAAGGAGGGTGGAGTATGCTTCCATGAACATCCACTTTCAACAGCACCCTGAGTGGCTGTTAGTTCAACCAGTTGCCAAATGGCTCCCTCCCTTCTGTGCTGTTTGTAACTGACTTAATGTATGCAGGAAGGAGTGTGAACACATAACCCACAAGAATCCAGAGTTGTACATGTGGATGGTGACCACCGGACTCTGCTGAGATGGCAGAGTGAACTGAGGCTTGACGGTGTAGGCCGACAATGGTTCCTGACGAAATTTGGACCAAATGTTGTGTCAAAAACATGTTGAGATTTCAGACTAAAAACTTACACTCAAGTTCAGAAATGTACAATCATTTACATTCATTCATTTTTAATGTATCATGTACAACAATGGATGTGCCACAATCTCACTGAATACAATACTTATCTAGTAGACAGACTCAATTTAACAACTTTTGAGAACACACGCCTCACTGCAGAGAGAACAATTGTGTTTCTCAGGGTGGCTTGGAAGGGATTGAAATTCCAAGCAGAATGTTCACATGCCAGTATCTTTCACAGAGCCTGTTGTTCAGGAAGAAGAATTTCCTGTCATACCCACAGGAGGAGGAACATTTAGCCAGTTGAGTAAAATTTTCAGAGTTTGACTGTGAGCTGCAGTATTTATTTCCTGCTGCCCTTTCTGCCTAGGTGTCCCAGGACTCTGAGAAATATACTGAGCTCACAGAACTCATGTAAACTGCATCAGCCACAGAGACCCATGGTCAATGTTCACTCGGTACAAATCAGATGAGAGTAACACAGAAGGAGCTTTGGAGATTCAGCAGCTGGTGGTGAAACTGGTCTCCACTTGAGCAGATGAGATTTTCAAGGGAGAAGCAATCTTGAGATTGTCTCCAATAGATGCCATGATGAGCAGAGTAAAGCTCATTTTTGTTGTTACTTGCTCACATTCCACCTCTGGAAAAATTAACACGTATTTTTCAATATTACGCTTGCTTTTGATGCGAAAGTGATTATCAAGTAGAGTCACAAGTATACTGCATAGGAGCAAGTTTGACAATGGCACAGAGTCTCTCACAATAACTGTGCATGTTGCCTTCTCCTTGAGTCATTGCCCACATGAGTGAATGGAGACAGACCTCCTAGCTTTGTAGTTCTAATGCTGGACAAACAAACTGGTGGTCGAGTGTGCACACAGAGTCACAACAAGTCATCAAACTGAATTCAATATCCGTGCTAATTTGTGAAACAGCACAAGAAAACTAGATGACCATGAAAGCCATGTTAAACACTGACTGTTTCACTCTTGTCCTTCAGAGAGGAAGATCTGCCAACTCTAGTCCACACATAACACCATCCCACAATTTGTCCAGTCATTTGAAGTTGACTATCTGTGGAGAAACTGTGTCTTTCAATTAAAAGCGTTTGTTTAGAATTCTCAGCAAGTGTGATGGATTCGGTGTAAAAATGTGTTGATTGTGATTCTTGGTCTATGAACGAAGGAAACCAATATAATCACTGAATAATGGCTGCAGTTCTGAGGGTGTCAGTCGTCTCACAATGCTGCTCACAAAGGAGTTCCAGGATGAGACCCAGTGACACAGAAGGAATGGTAACATACTTCCAAGTCAGGATGGAGTGTGTCTTGGAGAGAGATGGCTTCATTGGAGCACCTCAAAGGTTTAGTACCACAAATTAAATACCATTATACCTAAAAAATATCTTTTGAATTTAAATCATTCCATTACTGTGATCAGAGTGAACATGTATTTTATAAATATTCAACATTTGAACAAAGAGGATTGATGAGGGCAGAGCGGTAGATGTGATGTATATGGACTTCAGTAAGGCGTTTGACAAGGTTCCCCATGGGAGACTGGTGAGGAAGGTTAGATCTCATGGAATACAGGGAGAACTAGCCATTTGGATACAGAACTGGCTCAAAGGTAGAAGTCAGAGGGTGGTGGTGGAGGGTTGTTTTTCAGACTGGAGGCCTGTGACCAGTGGAGTGCCACATGGATCAGTGCTGGGCCCTCTACTTTTCATCATTTATATAAATGATTTGGATATGAACATAGGAGGTATACTTAATAAGTTTGCAGATGACACCAAAATTGGAGGTGTAGTGGACAGTGAAGAAGGATACCTCAGATTACAACAAGATCTTGACCAGATGGGCCAATGGGCTGGGGAGTGGCAGATGGAGTTTAATTTAGATTCAAGTGAGGTGCTGCATTTTGGAAAGGCAAATCAGAGCAGGACTTATACACTTAATGGTAAGGTCCGAGGGAGTGTTGCTGAACAAAGAGACCTTGGAGTGCAGGTTCATAGCTCCTTGAAAATGGAATCGCAGGTAGATAGCACAGTGAAGAAGGCATTTGGTATGCTTTCCTTTACTGGTCAATGTATTGCGTACAGGAGTTGGGAGGTCATGTTGTGGCTGTACAGGACATTGGTTAGGCCACTGTTGGAATATTGCATGCAATTCTGGTCTCTTTCCTATTGGAAAGATGTTGTGAAACTTGAAAGGGTTCAGAAAAGATTTATAAGGATGTTGCCAGGGTTGGAGAATTTGAGCTACAGGGAGAGGCTGAATAGGCTAGGGCTGTTTTCTCTTGAGAGTCGGAGGCTGAGAGGTGACCTCATAAGGGTTTATAAAATCATGAAGGGCATGGATACGCGAAATAGACAAGGTCTTTTCTTGGGGTGGGTGAGTCCAGTTCAAGAGGGCATAGTTTAAGGGTGAGAGGGGAAAGATATAAAAGGGACGTAAGGGGCAACTTTTTCATGCAGAGGGTAGTGCGTATTTGGAATGAGCTGCCAGAGGAAGTGGTGGAGGCTAGTACAGTATTTAAAAGGCATTTGAATGGGTATATGAATAGGAAGGGTTTGGAGATTTTGGGCCGGGTGCTGGCAAACAGGACTCCATTAGGTTGGGATATCTGGTCGGCATGGATAAGTTGGGCCGAAGGTCTGCTTCTGTGCTGTACGTCCTCTATGACTTTATGACTTCAATACTTGAGGCTTTCATGGATTTGATAAAATGAATGTTTTTCCGACAAACTAATTTTTTTAGTTAAATTGACAACATTGAACAATAACATTAAAGTGAAATTTATAGATTCTTGTTTGTATAATAATCATTTTAAGGCACACACAAACTGAAAATGCATAATATCATTGTAGTTCCTTATGTTAATTGTGTTAGAATTGTGGGATACATGCAAATAACGGTGATGTAACTGGTCACATGACTGACATTAAAACGAGAAAAGAAACAAGCCTGTAATGTACATGTGAAGAGAGAGCTCTTCTGCACTACACCGGAGAGAGCTGTATTTGATAACTTGCTATGTAACAATATAAATAAAGGAGGTTTACAAGACATAGGAAGTTGAAGAGCTTTAGAGATAAGGAACCAGTGTGTTCCCAAATCGTGTATATGTGACACCCAGAACTAAGGATACCCAAGACTTCTCCTCCAGTGTACAGGTAGTTGTATAGTCTGAAAACACAAATTACAGCATTAATGTCAAATGCTGCAGATATGTTAAATAATTTTTAAATAATGCCTGCTTTTGAAATTTATTAACACCCTTTTGTGATTTTTAAAAAAACACAAGTTCATTCACAGGGCGAGGGCGCTGCTGTGGAGACCAGCATTTATTGCCCATCTCAAAGACTAATTTAGATACCCTGTGTGGAAACAGGCCTTTTGGCCCAACCAGTCCACACCAACCCTCTGAAGAGTAACACACCCAAAACCATTTTCCTCTGACTAATGCACCGAACACTTCACCGAACCTGCACCTGTTGGAAGAAACTCAGGCAGACACAGGGAGAATGTGCAAACTCCACACAGACAGTTGTCTGACGCTGGAATCAAACCTGGATCCCTGGTACTGTGAGGCAGCAATGCTAACCACTGAGCCACCGTGTCATCCCAAGTCAATTACATTGCTTTAGGTCTGAAGTTACATGTGAACCTGACCAGGCAAGGACAGCAATTTCCTTCCTTAAAGGACATGAGTGAACCAGATATGCTTTCCTGACAAGTGGCAATGGATTCCTCATCATCATTAGACTCCTAATTTTTAGTGAATTTGAATTCCATCATCATCTGTCATGGCGAGATTTGAATTGGGTCCCCGGGATATTACCTGGTTCTCTGGATTAACAATCCAGTGATAATATCACACGGTTATTGCCTCCCTAATTCAGCCATTCTTTGGTGAAGTGACTGGTGAACCCTCAAAGGGAGAAAATACTATGCATGATTGAGGAAGAAACATTAAAAACAAGGAAGGTGAGATAAAGGGCCCAGAAAGAGCACTGAAGAAGAGGCACTGAGACACAGGATTTCTCTCACCAGCACTGAGTAGAGGTTGTGTGGTCATGCTGCTCTTTTAACAAGATTATGTTGTCATTTTTTTAAGAATGATCATAAAGTCATGGGTTTCGAGATGTCTGGGTTTATCTACTCGAAGAAGTTTTGAAGTTTAAAAAAAAACCCTTGTACAATGAAAAGGGAGTGGCCAGTTCTCCCAGCTCAGCTTTGCTCTGGTTTGGTTTGGTTTTAGCAGTCTGGTTGCTCGAGCTGCTGGTCAGGTTAAGCTGGGAAATCCAAGGAAACAGCAACAGGAGAGGGAGGTTCCATGCTAAATCTCTCTGCCATCTGTCTCTCCTGTAAGAACATGTGTCTGTTTTAACATTTTTGCCAAGAGGGTGTTTATGCAGTCATTTGGAGCAGTTTCATTAAGTTGGGATAGTCTGTGGGTTTTCACATAGGTTAAGTCATCCTATATCCTGTTTTCCTTGGTGTTTCATTTGGTACTCTGCAAATAATTTCTGTTTTGTTTGAAACCGAGGGGTTTTGACCAAGCTGCTAGAATATTCACTTTATACCTGCCTAAAACAACTGGAAAAGTTAGGGTCTGGGCTTCCTTCTTGAAATGTTTTGAGGGGATCTGGCCTGGTCCATACCAGGTTGCAAGCTTCAAAGGTGCTGTTGAAGGTTCCCTGGTGAGTTGTTACAGTGCATCATATGCTATACCCACTGCTGGCACTGTATGTGAATGCTGGAGGGTATGTACAAAGGTGGTGGATGGTGTGTCAGTGAAGTGGGTTTTCTGTTCACTCCTAGTTTATCCAAAACTTTGCTGATGAAATTAAATGGTGTGTTCGGTCATTTTCGAGGGCAGTTGTTCAGCCTGACCCAATAGTTTGACAGTGATTGCATACGTGGACTCAGCTGGATAAGGAGGCATTTTTCCTTCCTGAAAAATCATTCTTGACTCGGTTTCAAAATCGATTCAGCAGCTTCCTGGTCATTTACCCTGGTACCAGCTGAACTCAAAGATCAAAATTCTAAGTTTAAACTACAAGTTCTCTGAATTACTGACCACTAAATGGAACCTAACCGCTTCAGGAATTTGGCCTTATTTACCTGATTCAACTGTCCATTCAAGGGTTAATCGATTTCAGGAATCTGTCACAAATTTGCATTTCACCAGTTCGAAAATGGGTCCCTTGTTCTAAATCTCGTGAGAATGTCCAATTTACCGTGACTATAATGAACTATTCAATGGTGCTGCTGTGTAACAAAATGTTTCAGATCACAAGTGGCATTCAAACAATCACGACATAACATTTAGACCCTGTGCTACCTGCATTTGAAGTGGATGTTTTCAGTTGTCGAATTTGATACCTTAGCTGTTCGCATTTAATTCAAGAGCCAGACAAATCTGATTCTGTAATTGGGGAATCCAAGCTGCACTGGGCTTTCAAATACAAAGTCTCAGAAGATACCCGAATGCATTTCGAACTGTCAAGACACACAACAATCTCAGTGAAACAGCATCTTTACCAATCTCATCTTCATCTTGATATTATTGAAAGTATTGCACAAATGGCTTCTCTTCACAAAACCTATTTTCTGTTGTCGCATTTGTCTCTCAGCTAAAATCATACATTTTTCCATACAACTAACAAATTGTTTCTGGCCTTGATCATGTACAGGTATTGAATGAGGTTTTGGGGTTGGATGGTGATGGTGTTGGAAACACGTCAGAACTTACTTGACAGCACATCTAGTAGCCACAACCCACAATTGTACTGTGGCTATGGACATGTCAAAACTGAACATCATATGCTGGTTTTAAATATCTCCCAAATAGAAACACAGTCTTAAGGAAAAGAGAAAAGAAGATTTCTCTGCAGGGATTGGCTTTTGGAAAAGAACACATTGACCAATGGGTTATTTCGGAAGGAACAAGGATACAACATGAGAAGTTATAAAAGCTGTCACCCTGATAATCTGGCACAAGTTGTCACATCACCAATCACACATGGTTGTCTCTGGAACCTTTACAGACACACTTTAAATGGGAAATGCAATATTAACATATTCCTTCAAGCACTTCCTCAGAAAGACAAATAAGTTCCCAAAAAGTTGAACCCAACAAAATGCTTTTACTTTTAGAATGGAAACAATCATCTGTGACATTTCTTCTGGCAGGTACTGAGTTCCCCAACTGAACCAGATAAAGCAAAAAACTCCAAGCCAGTCAATGTTCAAAAAGACTCTGCAGAGGTGAACAGCAAAACAAGTAATTACCACCAGCCACTAGAACGTTTTGTTCAAGTATATTTTCAATGTCCATAATAACCTCCTTTATAAAAACACTCCAGATACTTCCACAAAATTTGAAGTAAGACACATTTTTGACAATCCTTTACACGAGGTCTTCCGAAAAATATTAAACACGAAGGATCTTCGTATCATGAACACAACTCTCTGATGTCTTTGGACAGTAAACTTGGCCCTTAATTCCTTCCACAACATTCTTTTCTGCATTCACTGTTAGCCTTTTTCTTTCAGTTACTAGCTCCAGATTATTCATGCAACATTTCTGCTTTTTTGCAAATCACCTACCGACAGTTTTAGTGTATCATTCCCTCCTTTAACTTGAACAAGCTCCTCGCTACCCTTCTGTATCCTCTCCACATGTCTTCTGGTCACTGTGCCCTCTTCTTCTTTTGTTGTCTAGTTGTATTTTTTCCTTGCTTTGTCTTCTTTTGTAGAAATGACAGATGCTCCTGGACATCCATTCCAACAATCCGGCAAACAAAGCCTATAAAAAGCACAGCTTACTTCTCACTACTACACAGCTGCTGTATATTTCCTGAGTGCTCATTTTAAACTCATTAATGCCACACGATGGAAATAATTAAAAGTGTTGTCGACATCCAAAAACATTGCAGATTGCCTAACAGTCTAGTGACACTGTCATCATGTTCAATGAATCCAACGTTCTGAAATATGCCACTAAGTTATGATCCAGCATCAAAACATTTTACTTTTAACTTCCAGCATGTCTTACAAGGGGTGATGTGACTGAAAGTGAATATTTCTGTTTATATAATGCCTTTCATGATGTCAGGACATCCCAAGTGCTTTGCAGCCAATATAGTACTTTTGGAAACATGGTTAATATCATAGCACATGAAACATAACAACCAGTTTGTGCACAGTGAGGTGCCCTTACTGATAATGGGAAAGCAATGTTGATTTTATTTTAGTATTGTTGTTCAACGATAAATACTGGCAATGACACTGGGGGAGAACCTGCTTATTCTTCTCCATAAATGTATCTGGGGATCAACTGTGTCTTCCCAAGGATAGCCAATAGGTCCTCAGCTTAATACCTGAGCTGAAATGGTACTTTGATAATGCCACAATCCCTCCCCAAGGTGTCAGCTGAGACATTCTGCTCCTGGTCCCGAGAATTAATGTTTCAAGTCTTCCATTAAACATGTTTATGATGTTTGTTTCCTGTCAGGATGCAGCCTGACGTGCTGAACAGCTCCAGCATTGTCTGCTTTTATGGCAGCAGCCTTTAGGGCGGATTCTGCATATCTTAGAGACAATTCCAGGACATTGTGAGCTCTTTGCATTGCCCCACGTTGACTAAATTTGGTGTTCATGAGTAACCTTGCCACTGTAGATTGGAGGTGAGCTCAGGTGGTGACCATTTGAAGGAGATTTCGCTGGCCTGCATCTCTGGTGTTGCAGGTTTCGGCAAAGGATTGTCAATATTTATTACTATTTATTCTTCAAAACTTCTCCTGCTAACTTTTACAAAATGTCCCATGTTCCCAGGAAACCACAGGTCCAAATCAAACTATTTGTTTGCAGAAATAACTCCATGTATCCCTTCACCAAGTCACCATTTATTTACATGTGCAACACACATGACACTAACCCAGTCGACTCTCGAACACTCCTGTTTCTATCTGCCAGCCACGGTCCCAGATTAACAGCCCCCAAAAGGGAACTCAGATTGTCTGAGATCCATCTTGCTGACCTTGTTACAATTGCCGCAGGAACAGTTTGATCTGAATCCTTGAAATGTAACTGTTTCAATCCATTTAACTCAAGTAGAAAGAAATTAATCCAGCATTTTCAAGGCAGATATAGTCCTCAAGGAGAAGAAGAAAATATATCAATTAAAGAAGCCATGGCCAAAAGAGCATTGAGGAACCTATCAGGCAAGAACTGAGCTAGTTGAAGGAAAGGGAAATTGGTATTCTTGGGGTTTGGAACAGACATTTAACATGTTTATTCTGAAATAGTGTTTTTATTCTGTTTCCAGCAGAACAAACAAAACCCAGAACTCTTTATTCTGCATTGTGTCCTTGAGGTACGTTTCCTTTCCTGTGCAGTGCAGATACTTGTGAGCAAGTGCAAAATTAAGGCCCTAAATGGGAGATGGTCACTGATGAATTGTGGAATCCTCTTGTGTAGAAGCAGGCCATTCGACCCATCGAGTCCATACTGAGCCTCTGAAAAGCATTCCACCCAGACCCACTCCCTTACCCTGCTATCCTATATTTATCTCTGACTAATTCATGTAACCTGCACATCCCTGGACACTACAGGGCAATTCAGCATGGCCAGTCCACCTAACCCATGTACTTTTGGATTGTGAGAGGAAACTGGACCATCTGGAGGAAATCGACACAGAGTCGGGGAGAATGTGCAAACTCCACACAGCCAGTCTCCAGAGGGTAGAATTGCATCCGGGTCCCTGATGCTATGAGGCAGCAACGCTAACCACTGAGCCACTGTGCATCCTTTAAAATATCACAGAGAATTCAGGAAAAATGACTCAGAGAGATGTGAGAAGCTCAATCCTACAGAGAGTTTTTGAAGTGAGCTTAAAATGCTTTCAAGGTAAGCCAGAGAGACAAATGAGAAAGAAAGGGACAGAAGGATTAACTGACAGAAGTATGACGAGGAGGGATAGGAGGTGACTCATGCTCATGCACTGTATAATCTCTGGTATGGGGCTGTTGGGCCAAATGACCCTTTCCTGTGCAATCCATGCATCTCATTCTATGCAGCAGTCAAACTGTTAATTTACTTGTCATTTCTCGGCAGATCTGATGTCTGTGAAATTTATTTCTGTGATGTTTCGAATATTCCTTGAAGTCAGGAATGAGCAAGAAGAGGTTTTGCTGAGATTTCAGTGGAATGAATATGGCTCTTTGCCGGCTCTGTCCACATGAACTCCAAGGAAGAATGTGATCTCTTGGACATGGTCAAATACTTTGTTCTCTTGTTTGTGCAGCTTCCGGGTCATTAGTATAAGACAGAGATCAATCGTTGTTGTGGTTCTGTTCGCCGAGCTGGGAGTTTTTCTTGCAAACATTTCGTCCCCTTTCTAGGTGATATCTTCAGTGCTTGGGAGCCTCCTGTGAAGTGCTTCTGTGCTGATTCCTCCGGCATTTATAGTGGTTTGAATCTGCCGCTTCCGGTTGTCAGTTGCTGTCCGCTGCAGTGGCCGGTATATAGGGTCTAGATCGATGTGTCTGTTGATCGAATTCGTGGATGAGTGCCATGCTTCTAGGAATTCCCTGGCTGTTCTCTGTTTGGCCTGCCCTATAATAGTGGTGTTGTCCCAATCGAATTCATGTTGTTTGTCATCTGAGTATATGGCTACTAGGGATAGCTGGTCGTGTCGTTTCGTGGCCAATTGGTGTTCATGGATGCGGGTTGTTAGCTATCTTCCTGTTTGTCCTATGTAGTGTTTTGTGCAGTCCTTGCATGGGATTTTGTACACTACATTGGTTTTGCTCATGCTGGGTATCGGGTCCTTTGAGTAAAAAATGAGGTCTGCAGATGCTGGAGATCACAGCTGCAAATGTGTTGCTGGTCAAAGCACAGCAGGTTAGGCAGCATCTCAGGAATAGAGAATTCGACGTTTCGAGCATAAGCCCTTCATCAGGAATAAGAGAGAGAGAGCCAAGCAGGCTGAGATAAAAGGTAGGGAGGAGGGACTAGGGGGAGGGGCGATGGAGGTGGGATAGGTGGAAGGAGGTCAAGGTGAGGGTGATAGGCCGGAGTGGGGTGGGGGCGGAGAGGTCAGGAAGAGGATTGCAGGTTAGGAGGGCGGTGCTGAGTTGAGGGAACCGACTGAGACAAGGTGGGGGGAGGGGAAATGAGGAAACTGGAGAAATCTGAATTCATACCTTGTGGTTGGAGGGTTCCCAGGCGGAAGATGAGGCGCTCCTCCTCCAGCCGTCGTGTAGTTGTGTTCTGCCGGTGGAGGAGTCCAAGGACTTGCATGTCCTCGGTGGAGTGGGAGGGGGAGTTAAAGTGTTGAGCCACGGGGTGATTGGGTTGGTTGGTTCGGGCGGCCCAGAGGTGTTCTCTGAAGCGTTCCGCAAGTAAGCGGCCTGTCTCCCCAATATAGAGGAGGCCACATCAGGTGCAGCGGATGCAATAGATGATGTGTGTGGAGGTACAGGTGAACTTGTGGCGGATATGGAAGGATCCCTTGGGGCCTTGGAGGGAAGTGAGTGTGGAGGTGTGGGTGCAAGTTTTACATTTCCTGCGGTTGCAGGGGAAGGTGCCGGGGGTGGAGGTTGGGTTGGTGGGGGGTGTGGATCTGACAAGGGAGTCACGAAGGGAGTGGTCCTTGCGGAACGCTGATAGGGGAGGGGAGGGAAATATATCCTTGGTGGTGGGGTCCGTTTGGAGGTGGCGGAAATGACGGCGGATGATACGTTGTATGTGCAGGTTGGTGGGGTGGTAGGTGAGAACCAGTGGGGTTCTGTCTTGGTGGCGGTTGGAGGAGCGGGGCTCAAGGGCGGAGGAGCGGGAAGTGGAGGAGATGCGGTGGAGGGCATCGTCGATCACGTCTGGGGGGAATCTGCAGTCCTTGAAGAAGGAGGCCATCTGGGCTGTGCGGTGTTGGAATTGGTCCTCCTGGGAGCAGATGCGGCGGAGACGAAGGAATTGGGAATATGGGATGGCGTTTTTACAGGGGGCAGGGTGGGAGGAGGTGTAGTCCAGGTAGCTGTGGGAGTCAGTCGGTTTATAATAGATGTCTGTGTTGAGTCGGTCGCCCGAGATAGAAATGGAAAGGTCTAGGAAGGGGAGGGAGGAGTCTGAGACAGTCCAGGTGAATTTCAGGTCGGGATGGAAGGTGTTAGTAAAGTTGATGAACTGTTCAACCTCCTCGTGGGAGCACGAGGCAGCGCCGATACAGTCATCGATGTAGCGGAGGAAAAGGTGGGGGGTGGTGCCAGTGTAGTTGCGGAAGATGGACTGTTCCACATATCCTACGAAGAGGCAGGCATAGCTGGGGCCCATGCGGGTGCCCATGGCAACTCCTTTAGTTTGGAGGAAGTGGGAGGATTGAAAAGAGAAGTTATTCAGGGTGAGGACCAGTTCAGTCAGTCGAAGGAGGGTGTCAGTGGAAGGGTACTGGTTGGTGCGGCGGGAAAGGAAGAAGCGGAGGGCTTTGAGTCCTTCGTGATGGGGGATGGAGGTGTACAGGGACTGGATGTCCATAGTGAAAATAAGGCGTTGGGGACCGGGGAAGCGAAAATCCTGGAGGAGGTGGAGGGCGTGGGTGGTGTCCCGAACGTAGGCGGGGAGTTCTTGGACTAAAGGGGACAGGACCGTGTCGAGGTATTGGGAGATGAGTTCGGTGGGGCAGGAGCAGGCTGAGACAATGGGTCGGCCGGGGCAGGCAGGTTTGTGGATTTTGGGCAGGAGGTAGAAACGGGCGGTGCGGGGTTGTGGGACTATGAGGTTGGAGGCGGTGGATGGGAGATCCCCTGAGGTGATGAGGTCCTGGATGGTCTGGGAGATGATGGTTTGGTGGTGGGAGGTGGGGTCGTGGTCAAGGGGGCGATAAGAGGAGGCGTCCGCGAGCTGGCGTTTGGCTTCAGCGGTGTACAGGTCAGTGCGCCAAACTACCACCGCGCCTCCCTTGTCTGCCGGTTTGATGGTGAGGTTGGGATTGGAGCGGAGGGAGTGGAGGGCTGCACGTTCTGAGGGTGAGAGGTTGGAGTGGATGAGAGGGGTGGACAGGTTGAGTCGGTTGATGTCACGGCGGCAGTTGGCTATAAAGAGGTCGAGGGCGGGTAGGAGGCCAGCACGGGGTGTCCAGGTGGATGGGGTGTGTTGGAGGCGGGAGAAGGGGTCGTCAGAGGGTGGACGGGAGTCTTGGTTGTGAAAGTAGGCACGGAGGCGAAGGCGGCGGAAGAATTGTTCAATATCTCGCCGCGTGTTGAACTCATTAATCCGAGGGCGTAGGGGAATGAAGGTGAGGCCCCTGCTGAGGACTGATCTTTCATCCTCAGAGAGGGGGAGATCTGGAGGGATGGTGAAAATCCGGCAAGGCTGGGAGCTAGGACCTGGTGTGGGACTGGAGCTGGAGCTGGAGCTGGGGGCGGGGTTAGGGGCGGGGACAGAGATCGAAGTAGGGGCGGAGTTAGACGTGGTGACGTTGCTCGACGTGGGGGCGGGGTCATGCGTCGTGACGGAAATAAGCGTGGGGGCGGGGTTACGTGAAGCGACGGGAGACGGCGTGGGGGCGGGGTTATGGGCGGGGTTATGGGTAGTGACGAAAGACGGCGTGGGGGCGGGGAAACCTGAGGATTTGTGCTCCTGCAGGTTAGTGATGTCAGTGGGGGCGGAAGTGGCTGCGCCGACGGCAACCGGAGGGGCGGAAATGGTTGCGGCGACGGAGGAGTGGTGGTCATTCCCGGTGGCCGCGTGGGTTGCGGGTCCGTCGGCGATCGTGGAAGCGGTTGTGTGTGTGGTGGTCACCGGGGCAGTTGTTGGGGCGGCGATCGCGGGGGCTCCGAGGTCGGTGGGGGCGGAAGTGACGTCACGGTCGGCGGCAGCCTTTGGTGTCGCGGGCGCTGTGGAGGCCACATGTGTAATGGCGTCCGACAAGCCTATAGAAGATTCTGGAATAGTTGAGGGGCCACGAGTGTGGGGGTTAGTACATGAAAGTTTTTGGTACTTACTGTCTTTAATCTCTGATAGGGCTAGGAAGAACTGTTTGTTGAGTTTGTGGATTCTTCTGTAGATGAAGAACAGCAGGGGTCCTTTGCAGGTCTGTGAGAGTGTTGTCCTGAGCTGGGGTAGGGCTGATTGCAGGGAGTGTAGGTAGCGACGCATGGCTGCAAGGATGGAGCGGAGGATCCGGAGGGAGGTCTGTTGCTGGAGGCTTCGGATTTGTTGTAGGTACAGGTTGTCCTGGTTGGGTCCAAATTTTGTTGGTTGGAATGTAGTTCGGAGTCCGTGTGGGATCAGTCGGTTCCTTAGGCAGGTGCTGAGGAAGGAGATGTGGCTGTGGTAACGAGTCTGTTTGAGAACGTGGCTGAAGAGCTTCTGTGCAGAGGAGATGACCTGGGGGGTGCAGTGAGAGAGGGACTCACTGAAATCCTTGTAGAGGGAGGAAGAGAGCTTCTTCAAGGAAGGCATCCTTGTAAGAGGATTCGCAGTAGGTTAAAATCTTCGAGTAAAAAATGAGGTCTGCAGATGCTGGAGATCGCAGTAGGTTAAAATCTTCGTTGTTGTCTGAGAGTGGCTGTTGGTTCATCAACAGATGCCTCAGGGAAAGACAACGGAATGAGAACATGCCACAACCCAAAGGACTGGCCACACTACCATACATCAGGAGCATTTCTGAACTGACAGCCAGACTGCTGCGACCACTAGGACTCATAACAGCACACAAACCAACAGCCACTCTCAGACAACAACTCACCAGGACAAAGGACCCGATACCCAGCATGAGCAAAACCAACGTAGTGTACAAAATCCCATGCAAGGACTACGTTTCACCTAGAAACGTTTGCAAGAAAACCTCCCAGCTCGGTGAACAGAACCACAACAACAACAAGCACCCGAGCTACAAATCTTCTCCCAAACTTTGAACAGAGATCAATCAAACCAATCAGAAATCAGGAGAACCATCTTTATCCAGAGTGCTGACAATGTGCAATGTGCAACTCACTGCATGGGGAGAGGGTGAGATGACCAGGAAAACTAGAAAGTTAACATAATCCTGCAGAACCAGGTTTCTCTCTCATAAGAAAGTGGTGACCAGTGGTACTTTAACCTGAGGGTCACCATATCCTGTTAAGTGCATTCAGGAAAGTTTCCTCAAGCTGTTTAGAGGATCCTACTCGGGAAGGGGCAAGACTCGGCCTACTCTTGGGAAATAGGGCAGGACAGATGATGGGGGTGACAGTGATGGATCACTTTGGGGCCAGTGGCCATAGTCGTATTAATTTTAAAATATAGTTATGGAGAGGGACATGGCACTGTGGTACAAGAGGCCATTCAAGAGGGGAAAGTATAAACACAAATGGTAGTTGTATGGGATTCTATAATTAAGGCAATAGATAGTGTTCTTTGGCAACAGGATTGAGAGTCCTGCATGGTACATTGTCTGCCCAGTGCCAGGACGAGGGACAACTCTGACTAGTTTGAAAATATATTTGAGGGGGCTGAGGGGCAGAATCCAGTTGTTGTGTTCCATTTTGGGACAAACAGCGTAGGCAAGACGAGGAAAGAGAACCTGTTTGGTAATTAGCAGGAATGAGGAACTAAATTAAAGAACAGGAACTCAAGGATGATAATCTTCGGATTATTATCTGACACCCATGCAAATTGGCATAGGAATACAAGAATAAAGAAAGTAAACACATGGCTAAAGGAATGGTGCAAGGAAAAGGGGTTCCATTCCATTTCAACACTGGCATCAGTGTTGGAACAGGAGGGGTCTTACTGTTAGGACAACAGCCACCTGAAGTGAGCTGGGACCAATGTTCTCACAAAATGGGAAATAGGGTGGTCAACAAGAATTTAAACAAGAAAGTGTGGGGGAAGGGAAGTCCAACAAAGCTGCAGGTTAGCACGTGGGGAGGTGGACTCAACTGCATGGAGAAGCATTTACAAAATGCAAAGAAAGAAGAACTCAGGAGAGGTTATTAAAGTCTCCAGAAAACAAAATAGGCCAAGAATGTTTGGAAACGGTTAGGAATCTAACTTCAAGCACATCGGATAAAGCGATGACAATGAGAAAAGGGACGTGAAATACAGGGCTGAAGGTGTTTATCTGAATGCATGCAATATGTGGCACAGGTTGAAATTGTCAGGTATGACATGGTGGGCACCACAGAGCTGTGGCTACAAGGTGATCCGAACTGGGAGTTAAATATCCAAGTGATATAGATCGTATTGAAAAGACAGGCAGGTAGGCAGGGTGGTTTAGGTTGCCTTATTAGTAGGAAATGGAATTAAATTGATAGCAAGAAACGATGTAGGGTGAGATGATGTAGAATCTGAATGGATACAGTTGAGGAACTATAAAAGTGAAAAAAAAAACATAACGGGAGTTAGGTACAGGCCTTCAAACAGTGGTCATGATGTGCGGCACAAGATAGACCAGGAGATAGAAAAGTCATGCAAGAAAAGCGAGGTTACAGTGATCATCGGGGATTTCAATAAACTGGAGGACTATGAAAATCAGGTTGGTCGTGGATCGCAAGAGAAGGAATTTGTGGAATGTCAACGAGATGGCTTTTTGGAGCAGTTTGTGGTGGAGCCCATTAGGGGACAGGTAATTCTGGATTCTGTGATGTGTAACAAGGCAGATTTGAGAAGGGAGCTGAAGGTGAAAGAACCCTTAGGAGGCTCTCACCATAATATGATTGAATTTACTCTGCAATTTGAGAGGGAGAAGCTGGAATCAGATGTCATAGTATTACAGTTGAATAAAGAGAACTACAGAGGCATTGGGGAGGAGCTGGGTAGAATTGACTGGAAGAGGAGCCCAGCAGGAAAGACAGTGGAACAGCAACGACAGGGGTTTCGAGGAATAATTCAGGATACATGGCAAAAAAAAAGGAAGCTGAATAAAATGAACTCAAGGCAAGCATGGCTAACGAGGGAAGTCAGGGACAGCATAAAAGCAAAAGAGAAAGCATGTGATGCCACAAAAGGAAGTGGGAAGCCAACAAAGACCAACAGAGGACAACTCAAAAAGAAATAAGGAGGGAGAAGATTAAATGTGAGGATAAGCTGCCCAGTAATATAAAGGAAGATTGCAAGAGTTTCTTTAGATATATAAAGGGCAAAAGAGATGCAAAAGTGGACATCGGGCTGCTGGAAAAGTAGTAATGGGAACAAAGAAGTGGTAGATGAACTGAACAAATTCTTTGTGTCAGTCTTCATGGTGGAAGACATGAATTATATCCCAAAAGTTTAAGAGAGTCAGGGGCATAGGTGAGTATGGTGGCCATCGCCAAGGAGAAGGTGTTACAAGAACTGCAAGAGCTGAAGGTGGATAAATCACCTGGACCAGATGGACTACACTGCAGAGTTCTGGAGGAGATAGGAAAAGAGATACTGGAGGTGTCAGTTGTAGACATGTACAGTACAGAAACTGTCCGTTTGGTTCTCCTTGTGCATGCCAACCAGATATCCTAACCATTTGCCAGAACTTGGCCCATATCCCTCTACACTCTTCCCATTCATATACCCGCCCAGATGTTTTTTAAATGCTGTAATTATACCAGCCTCCACCACATCCTCTGGCAGCTCATTCCACTCATGCACCACCCTCTGCATAAAAAAGTTGCCCCTTAGGTCTCTTTATATCTTTCCCCTCTCACCTAAATATATGCCCTCTCATTCTGGACTCCCCCACTGTAGGGAAAAGACCTTGTCTTTATATCTTATCCATGCCACTCATGATTTTATCACCTCATTGAGGTCACACCTTAGCCTCTGACGCTCCAGGGAAAACAGTCCCAGCCTGTTCAGCCTCTTCCTATAACTCAAATCCTCCAACCCTGGCAACATCCTTGTAAATCTTTTCTGAACCCTTTCACCTTGCACAATATCTTTCCAATAGGAAGGAGACCAGGATTACATGCAATATTCTAAAAGTGGCCTCAATAATGTCCTGTACAGCTGTAACGTGACCTCCCAACTCCTGGACTCAATACTCTGGCAAAAAAAGAAAACCATATGAAACATCTTCTTCACTATCCTGTCAAGAACGCTGCAAGAGGCAAGAGGAGAAATTGCAGGGGCCCTGGCTGATAGTTTTGCATTATCGTGAGCCATTGGTGAGGACCCAGAAGACTAGAGGCCTTTGTGCCTTTGTTCAAGAAGGGCTGCAAAGAAAAACATGGGAACTATAGACCAGTAAGTCTAACATCTGTGGTAGTAATTTGCCTGAGAAGATTCTGAGAGATAAGATTTACCTACATTTGAAAAGACAGGAGTAATCAGCATGGCTTTATGCATGGGAGATCATGCCTCACAAATCTTTTCGATGAAGTGACCAGGAAAGTTGAGGGCAGGGTGGTAGACGTTGTCTGTACGGAGTTCAGTAAGGTCTTTGATAAGGTTCCACACAGTAGGCTGCTTTGGAAGGTTAGATCGTATGGAATCCAGGGGGAGCTGGCAAATTTGGGACATAATTGACTTGATAGTAGGAAGCAGAGGGTAATAGTGGAAGGATCCTTGTTCAACTGGAGGCTGGTGATTAGTGGAGTGCCTCAGAAGTTGGTGCTGGGCCCCTTTCTGTTTGTTATCTATAGCAATGTATTGGATAAGCATGTAGAGATCATGATTAGTACGTTTGCAAATGACATCAAAATAGGCAATACTGTGGACAGTGAGGAAAGTTCTCAGAAATGGCAGCAGGACCTTGACCAGCTGGGGAAGTAGGCTGAGATGAGTGTGAGGTCTTGCATTTTGGAAAGTCAAATCATGGTCGGAGTTTCATGGTGAATGGCAGAGGCTAAAGGAGTGCAGTGGAACAGACGGACTTTGGAGTTCAGGTTCACAGTTCTCTGAAAGTGGAGACATGGGTTGACAGGGCAGCGAAGAAGGTTTTTGGCACACTGGCCTTCATCAGTCAGGGCATTGAGGATATGAGTAGGGAACTTACGTTGCAGTTGTACAGGACATTGGTGAGGTCGCACTTGTGTTCAAGTGTGTATTGTGTTCAATTTTGGCCACCTTACTATAGAAAGGATGTTATTAATCTGGAAAGAGTGCAGGAGAAATTTACAAGAATATTGCCAGGACTCAAGGGTCTGAGGTATAGGGAGAGGTTGGAAAAGCAAGGACTTTTTTCTTCAGAGTATAGAGACTGGAGCGGGAGTGGGACCTTATAGAAATATTTCAAATCATGAGAGGCATCGGTAGGGTGAATACACTCAGTCTTTTTCCCAGGATTGTGGAATCGAGGATGAGAGGGCATCAATTTAAGGTTAGAGGTGGAAGAATGAAAGGGAAACAGAGGAGGAACATTTTTTGCACGGAGGGTGGTGCGCATATGGAATGAGCTGCCAGTTGAAACGGTTGAGCCAGGTACAAAAACATTTAAAAGGCATTTGGCCAAATACATGTACAAGAAAGGTTTACAAAGATATGGACCAAGTGCAGGGAAATGGTGTGAGTGTTGATGGACCAGTTTGGGCTGAAGGATTTCTCTGCGTGCTCTATGACTCAGGTGAGGAGAGAGCTTGAGAAAGAAAGGTCTTTATGAAAACCTTAGCATGTGAAGGAATTGAACTCACACTGTTAGCTTTACTCTGTATCAAAACCAGCCACCTGAGGTAACCTTCCTGTTGGTTAACCAATGCTGTGTCCAAGCTAATATATTACCCAAAACTGGAATAATCTTCCCGTGCATATTCACGTTTTGTGTGGCATTTAATCAATTACCTTATGGAAGTGACTTCGAGAGACCACAAGAGGTGAAGTCGAGTTTGGCTGACTTACTCCTCTGCGCTTCTATGTTTGAATTGGTTGAAACATTTGTCAAATGGCTGAGTGAAGAGAATGGGTTGGTTCCCTAAACTGTTCAGTTGGGTGAAGGCATCAGAGCGCGACTTCCATACTTGTCTTGTCATTGAAATGCAGGGCAGAGTCATAAAACATACAAGAACAGTCAGTTAAATCAAATCCATCATAAGTTTGTCAGAGAATGACAATGACTATTCCAGCTATCCCAACCGATGTTCCACACCATTCTAACTGTCTGCAAAAGATTCATTGACCCACTCTTTGTTTATTGTGTTCTCTCATACAGTTACAACTTTTATCAGTTTAATATAGTGATACTCATAAAAGTAGGCAGACCCTTGACTGCCAGTCCATTATAACATTAAATCAATGCAGGATAAGGGAATCCAGTTGGTTCATATTTCACATTTTCTCAAGGGATTTCCTGCCCTGATTAAAATTAATAAGTGCAGCAGTGTTTTCCCAATGCTAATTTTATATGCTGCTGACAAGGCTTTTAGTGCTAACCTTATAAATACTGCCTTTGGTCTTTTAGTTTACAAGTTCATACCAATTACAAGAACCTTTGGAAACATCTCAAACAAAAGACACATTTATATTGTGCCTTTCACAATTGCACAAGAAAATACGTTTTTTGAACCAGAGACACTCGCACAATTTAAGAAACACAGATTTTGGTTCTTAACAGTGAATTCCCAAAAGCAGCACTGGGATCATGACCAGTTCATTGGTTTCAGTGATACTGATGAGAAAATAAATCTTGGCCGAACACTTGGACATAGCTCCCTGTCCTTATATTGAATGTTGATGCCTTGTTAATCAAATTATTACATTTGTTAATGTCTTTATTTCAGGGTCAAAAATAAAAGGTGGTGGCTATAAATTGCCAGAGCACACATTAAGGAAGCACTGATGATGGAATAAGTGAGATGGAGCAAAGCAATCAACTCCATCCAAAACAGAAAAGGTGTGCACGTCTTAATCTTCATCTCTCCACATCGCTTAGAATCCGTTAACATAGGGGTAGATCGAGCAAGACAGCACAGAAATCAACCATTCAGCCGAACCACTCTGAAGACGGGTCACTGGACTTGCAGAACACCTCCAGGTTCATGCGCAAACATAACCCCGGCTTTCCCAGAGCCGGTCATCTTGCTCGTCTGTCCTTGATATGCTGCAATGCTGCAGCGAATCACAACACAAACCCGATGAGCAACATCTCATCTTCACTCTTTGCTTGTCTGAACTCTTTGGAAGATGCCTGAGTACCATTGCCCCTAAATGTGTTTGAGGTCAACACCATCAAATTGTGAACCCATTCCTTCCTTTTCTTTTCGCTGTGTTTGTTACATTCTCTATCACTCTCTCCCCTCTCCCACCCCCCACCCCAATGGGACTGTCTGTTCCTTCCAGTCTCACAGTTAGACACACCATTGTTTTTGCCAGTCTCACATTCCAATCACTTAATCTGAAATAAAAACACCCTTTCTCTCCAACTCACCCTGTCTCCAGTAATGATCAACACTGCCTCCTCCACACTTCAGCTCTGATGAAGAGTCATCCAGGCTCGAAAGGTTAGCTTGCTTTCTCTCCAGGGATGCTGTCTGACCTGCTGTGATCTCCAGCATTTTTTGTTTTCAGTTCACTGGATTCGAGATGTTAACTCTGTTGTCTCTCCAGCAGTTTCGGATTTTGTGTGTGCCTGTCAGGCCTGATTCAGCTTGTGCGACCCAGATCAATCCTTTTGGTGTATGGATCTGTGATACTGACACGGTTCATCACGGTGGCACAGTGGTTAGCACTGCAGCCTCACAGCACCAGGGGCCCAGGTTCAATTCCCGTCTCGGGCAACTGTCTGTGTGGAGTTTGCACATTCTCCCTGTGTCTGTGTGGGTTTAGATTAGATTAGATTAGACTTACAGTGTGGAAACAGGCCCTTCGGCCCAACAAGTCCACACCGACCCACCGAAGCGAAACCCACCCATACCCCTACATTACCCCTTACCTAACACTACGGGCAATTTAGCATGGTCAATTCACCTGTCCCCGCACATCTTTGGACTGTGGGAGGAAACCGGAGCACCCGGAGGAAACCCACGCAGACACGGGGAGAACGTGCAAACTCCACACAGTCAGTCGCCTGAGTCGGGAATTGAACCCGGGTCTCTGGCGCTGTGAGGCAGCAGTGCTAACCACTGTGCCACCGTGCCGCCCAGGTTTCTTCTGGGTGCTCTGGTTTCCTCCCACAGTCCCCATGTGCAGGTCAGGTGAATTGGCCATGCTAAATTGCCCATGGTGTTAGGTGCATTAGAGAGGGGTAAATGTAGGGGAATGGGTCTGTGTGGGTTGCTCTTCAGAGAGTCAGTGTGGACTTGTTGGGCCGAAGGGCCTGTTTGCACACTGTATGGAATCAAATTCAAAGCAGGAGCACCGCAGGTCCGTGTTGGCATATAAACGCCACTCCTTGGGCAAGGAATTGATGAGGAAGAATAAAATTTACCTCAGCCACTCCTTGTTGGTCCGTGTTCTATTATGTTGTCGCTCTCTGAGGAAAGAGGGTTTTCCTGAATGTATAACCTTTGGATTTGATTTCCACCAGAAGTGGGAAGGTTTTGACTGAACCCACTCTCTGAAAATTGCAGAGGGTGCAGAAAGGATTTACAAGGACGTTAGCTGGACTGGAGGGTTTAAGTTATAAGGACAGGCTAAATAAGCTGGGACAGTTTTCATTGGAGTCTAGGAGGTTGAGAGGTTTATAAAATCATTTACAGCACAGATAAGTGAATAGCGAAGGTCGTTTCCCAAGGCTTCGGGAGTTCAAACTAGACGGCACAGTTTTAAGGTGAGAGGAGAAAGATTTAAAATGGACCTCAGGGTCATTATTTTCACACAGAGTTATAAAGTCATAGAGATGTACAGCACGGAAACAGACCCTTCGGTCCAACCCGTCCACGCCGACCAGATATCCCAACCCAATCTAGTCCCACCTGCCAGCACCTGGCCCATATCCCTCCAAACCCTTCCTATTTTATACCCATCCAAATGCCTCTTAAATGTTGCAATTGTACCAGCCTGCACCATTCCTCTGGCAGCTCATTCCACACACGTACCACCCTCTGAGAGAAAATGTTGCCCCTTAGGTCTCTTTCATATCTTTCTCCTCTCACCCTAAACCTATGCCCTCTTGGTCTGGACTCCCCGATCCCAGGGAAAAGACTTTGTCTATTTACCCTGTTCATTTATCTCCAAATCATATCCTATCCATGCCCCTCATAATTTTGTAAACCTCTATAAGGTCACCCCTCAGCCTCTGATGCTCCAGGGAAAACAGCCCCAGCCTCTTCAGCCTCTCCCTGTAGCTCAAATCCTCCAACCCTGGCAACATCCTTGTAAATCTTTTCTGTACCCTTTCAAGTTTCACAATATCTTTCCAATAGGAAGGAGACCAGAATCGCACGCAATATTCCAACAGTGGCTTAACCGATGTCCTGTATTGCCAGAAAATGACCACCCAACTCCTGTACTCAATGCTCTGACCAATATCTTCACTATCCTATCTACCTGCGACTCCACTTTTACGGAGCTATGAACCTGCACTCCAAGGTCTCTTTGTTCAGCAACACTCCCTCGGACCTTACCGTTAAGTATATAAGTCCTGCTAAGATTTGCTTTCCAAAAATACAGCACCTCGCATTTATCTGAATTAAACTCCATCTGCCACTTCTCAGCCCATTGGCCCATCTGGTCAAGATCCTGTTGTAATCTGAGGTAACCCTCTTCGCTGTCCACTACACCTCCGATTTTGGTGTCATCTGCAAACTTACTAACTGTACCTCTTATGTTCGCATCCAAATCATTTATGTAAATGACAAAAAGTAGAGGGCCCAGCACCGATCCTTGTGGCACTCCACTGGTCACAGGCTTCCAGTCTGAAAAACAACCCTCCACCACCACCCTCTGTCTTCTACCTTTGAGCCAGTTCTGTATCCAAATAGCTCGTTCTCCTTGTATTCCATGAGATTTAACCATGCTAATCAATCTCCCAAGGGGAACCTTGTCAAACGCCTTACTAAAGTCCATATAGATCACATCTACTGCTCTGCCCTCATCAATCTTCTTTGTTACTTCTTCAAAAAACTCAATCACATTTGTGAGACATGATTTCCCACGCACAAAGCCATGTTGACTATCCCTAATCAGTCCTTGCCTTTCCAAATACATGTACATCTTGTCCTTCATGATTCACTCCAACAACTTGCCCACCACCGAGGTCAGGCTCATCGGTCTATAGTTCCCTCGCTTGTCTTTACCATCCTTCTTAAACAGTGGCACCATGTTTGCCAACCTCCAGTCTTCCAGCACCTCACTGTGACTATCGATGATGCAAATATCTCAGCAAGAGGCCCAGCAATCACTTCTCTAGCTTCCCACAGAGTTTCCGGGTACACCTGATCAGGTCCTGGGGATTTATCCACCTTTAACTGTTTCAAGACACCCAGCACTTCCTCCTCGGTAATCTGGACATTTTGTAAGATGTCACCATCTATTTCCCTACAGTCTATATCTTCCATATATTTTTCCACAGTAAATACTGATGCAAAATATTCATTTAGTATCTCCCCCATTTTCTATGGCTCCACACAAAGGCCGCCTTGCTGATCTTTGAGGGGCCTTATTCTCTCCCTAGTTACCCGTTTGTCCTTAATATATTTGTAAAAACCCTTTGGATTCTCCTTAATTCTTTTTGCCAAAGCTATCTCACATCCCCTTTTTGCCCTCCTGATTTCCCTCCTAAGTATACTCTTACTTCCTTTATACTCTTCTCAGGATTGACTCAATCTCACCTGTCTATCCCTGACATATGCTTCCTTCTTTTTCTTAACCAAACCCTCAATTTCTTTAGTCATCCAGCATTCCCTATACCTACCAGCCTTCCCTTTCACCCTGACAGGAATATATTTTCTTTGGATTCTCATTATCTCATTTCTGAAGGCTTCCCATTTTCCAGCCGTCCCTTTACCTGCGAACATCTGCCTCCAATCAGCTTTTGAAAGTTCTTGCCTAATACCATCAAAATTGGCCTTTCTCCAATTTAGAACTTCAACTTTTCGATCTGGTCTATCCTTTTCCATCACTATTTTAAAACGAATGGAATTATGGTTGCTGGCCCCAAAGTGCTCCCCCAATGACACTTCAGTCACGTGCCCTGCCTTATTTCCCAAGAGTTGGTCAAGTTTTGCACCTTCTCTTGCAGGTACATCCACATACTGAATCAGAAAATTGTCTTGTATGCACTTAAGAAATTCCTCTTTATCTAAACCTTTAACATGAGGTGGTTCATATATGGAATGAACTGCCAGAGGAAGTGGTAGATGCAGGTACAATTACAACATTTACTACAGCATAGAAACAGGCCCCTCGGCCCATCAAGCCTGTGTTGATTCCTCATCCTGATTTTGACCCACATACTTATTGCCCATACACAGTTTCTGTCCTGTTGTTCACCTCCCGTTCATGTGTGAAAAGACATTTGGAAAGGTCCAGGTATAGGAAAGGGTTTGATGGATATGTGCCAGATGTAGGCGAATGGAACTAATTTAGTCTGGGAAACCTGACCGGTATGGACGAATTGGACTGAAGGGTCTATTTTCCTGCTGAATGACTCTCTAATGCTACCAATGGTCTGTGGAACTTGTCACTTGAGTGGATAAACTGGACCTTGGTACAATGTCTCATTCACAAGACAATGCACTGACCGTCCAATTCCTTCCTGCCGTTCCATATTAAATCAAGGACTGAAGTTCCAGAATGATTCTAATTCCCAGCTAAGGCTGTAATCCAGTGAGTTGCAGGGAAACTGAGTCTCTGGTGCCTGACTGAATGACTAAACGAAGGACTGTTCATTTGTAAATTACATTTTATTTTGCTCAAAAACTGCATGAATCCAGGTAAAACTCTGTAAAACTATACAGAGGGTTTGTCAGTCTGAGATAGTATTGGGACACAGACAGACTTTACACCTATAGTTTAAAGACCTGAGCTATCTAGAGAATGTAATTTAAAAGAAGTTCTGGGATTTACATATCGAAGAACAGAAACCAGCACATCCAGAATAAAAGATTAAAGTTTTAATCTAAGATTGTTTACTGTATCACTTCTTCATAACAATGGACTCCTTTGGATATAAATTCTGTGAATATGATCTTAACCTCCACAACCACCTGATGAAGGAGCAGCGTTCCGAAAGCTAGTGCTTCCCAATAAACCTGTTGGACTATAACCGGGTACTGTGTAATTTTAACTTTGTAAATAAAGGGTGACTTGATGACAAGATACTGGCTTCTGTAGAGTTGTTTCAAGCTGCTGTGTGCATGTTGTTTCCAGCACTGGAAGTGATCGATTACTGGTGGTGGTGGAGCACAGATATGTGAAATGCTCAACAATTTCCTGGGTTATTGTTAAGGCTGACACATAGCATCCTGGTTGATGACATCTGACCCCCTGATGCTGATGGTGAAGCTCTTTACCTCTAGGTATGGAATGTTGGTGCAAGATTGTCACTGTCCAGCAACTATCTGATGAGAACTTGGAGCAACTTTGTCTCAGAACTCATAGAACATAGAAAAATACAGCGCAGTACAGGCCCTTCGGCCCTCGATGTTGCGCTGACCGAAGCCTACCTAACCTACACTAGCCCAATAACCTCCATATGCTTATCCAATGCCCGCTTAAATGACCATAAAGAGGGAGAGTCCACCACTGCTACTGGCAGGGCATTCCATGAACTCACAACCCGCTGAGTAAAGAATCTACCCCTAACATCTGTCCTATATCTACCACCCCTTAATTTAAAGCTGTGTCCCCTAGTAACAGCTGACTCCATTAGCGGAAAAAGGTTCTCACTGTCAACCCTATCTAAACCTCTAATCATCTTGTACACCTCTATCAAATCTCCCCTAAACCTTCTTTTCTCCAATGAGAACAGCCCCAAGTGCCTCAGCTTTTCCTCATACGATCTTCCTACCATACCAGGCAACATCCTGGTAAACCTCCTCTGCACTCGTTCCAATGCCTCCACGTCCTTCCTATAGTATGGCGACCAAAACTGCACACAATACTCCAGATGAGGCCGAACCAGAGTCTTAACTCATGTGACCAAACATCACAGATAATGAATGCGATCATCTTTCCCTTAAAAAAAACATTGTAATATTTTTACATGTCATTCTCTCTCCTCTTTATTTCATCAAAGTTTAGTTGCTCACTTCCACTGTTTACCAAGCAGTCATTACTCATTCATGGGGCTTGACAATGCATCATAGCAATTTATTTCATTCCAAGACTAACTGTGAAGTCTCCTAAATGGCACCAATACAGGATGAGAGGGTTACTGGGAACAAATAAGCAGATCTCTGAATAATTTTCACCAACACGTTCTCTGCACTCGACTAACTGAAGACCACCTACCCCAACCTGTCTGGCATGTTTTATCCCAATCAAGATCACTCATCAAGCTGTTCCTGATGAATTTGATCCACTTATTGGAGCACAATTCCACTCTTCTGAAACAGAAAAGAAATGACATATTGTGAGCGAAATTGCATTGACTGTCAGAGACAGATATATTTTCAATACAGGCAGAAATTAGCTTCCTTATTAACTGTCCTCGTAAATCAGGTTAACTGCATATTTTTTTCCAGCCAGACCACTTTCTCACAATTGATTGCACCACCGTGCTTGTTAAAAGCTGGGTGTCAGTTTGGGCTCATCACTGTTTCTGAACAGATCAATAACACCACTTCTCATGGGAGAGAAACTCTTTGACTGCAATTAGCAATCAATACGCTTCTAATGTATCAATGCTAACCATTCTGCTTGAAAATGCACATTGTTAATCCAATTGCTTCAATGGGTTAGCAGGCCCGGCTTTCCTTTGTTGAGACACTGTGGCCACAGAGATGGGTCTTTTTTACCATGTGGAAATATTCTTAGTTGACATGTACGTTCCAGACTTGCCCAAGATTGATGTAGAGAGAGTGAAAGAGATTGTTTGTTGATTACTTCAACAAAGGTACCACTCAATCTCCCTTGTGATGAAATGTTTAGAAGCTCAGACTATTTGAAAAGACAGAGAGGAAGGAAAGGGAAGTGGTGTCGCTCTGATACGTAAGGGATGGCATTGGGGTGGTTGTGAGAAACGGCATTGGTTCTATGAAGCAAAAGGTTGAATCAAAATGAGTGGAAATTAGAAACAGTAAGAGGAACAAGTCACAAATAGGCATAGTCTATAGACCACCCAATAACAATATCAGAATGGGGCTGGTAATAAACAAAGACATAAGTCATGAATGCAGAAATGGTATGGCAATTATCACAGGGGATTTTAATTTATATTTTGATTAGTCAATCCAAATTGTTCAAGCCAACCTTGAGGAGTTCATAGAATGTGTCTGTAATAGTTTCCTCAAACAGTATGTAATGGAACGATGAGGGAGCAAGCCATCCTAGATCTGGTCCTGTGTAAGTGAGACAGGAACAAGTGATGACCTCATAGTTAGGGATCCTCTCAGAAAGAGCGATCACTTCGTGGTTGAAGGTAAAATCCCATACCAGTGTCTTGTGCTTAAACAAAGGTGGCTTCAATGCGATGAGAGAGAAGTTAGCTCAGGTAGGCCAGGAGCAAAGACTATATGGTGAGACAATTGAGGAACAGTGGAGGACTTTCAAGGTGATTTTCACAGTGCTCAGCAAAAGTACATAGCAGTGAAAAGAAAGGACTGTAGGAGAAGAAATAATCAGCGAGGAATACCTCAGGAAATAGAGGGTGTCAAATTGAAACCGAATACTTACAAAGTAGGAAAGATTCAAGGAAACTAGAGGATTCTTTTGTGTTTTCTATATTTGTAGAAGATTTTGCTTCGTTCTTATATTCTCAGAATCCAGGAAGAAAGTGATGACTCTCAGAGTCGAGAGTGTGGTGCTGGAAAAGCACAGCAGGTGGATCGACATTTCAGGCAAGAACCCTTCATCAGGAATGGGCCTCATTCGGGATGAAGGGTTCTGCCCGAAGCACAGTTCTCCTACTTCTCTGATGCTGTCTCACCAGCACCACACTCTCAACTTTCAGGATCCATCTTACCTTTCTTTATAGGTTTTCTCGTGGCTTTCTGTTGACCTTTAAAGATTTCTGAATCCTCTAGTTTCCTTGAATCTTTCCTACTTTCATCATCTCGAGCAATTCTGTTCAAGCTCCCCAGAATTGTCTCTTCTCTGGTTTCCAGAAATTTGGTTTCTTCTAACTAGTCTCCATAATTCTGAACAGTGATATCAGAAGCTGGAAGTATTCTTCTCAAAGCAGAGATGGTGAAGAAGATATTCAATCAAGATGCTCAGAATGATGGATAATTTTCATGACAAAATCACGAGAAACTGTTTCTAATGGTGGGAGGGTTAGTCACTGAAGCTTGCAACTGGCAAAAGCACCAAAAAGATTTCAGATTATTGGCAAAAGGACCAGAGGGGAAATGAGAATATCTTTATGTAGAATGTTTAGCCAAAAGCAGACTCAAAACTAACTTGTGAAAGGAAAATGGATCTTAATTCCACAAAGAAAGATTTTGCAGGATTATGAGAAAAGAGTTGAACGCAGGACAAATTGGATCATTCTGTCAGAGCAATACCACAAGTAATTTAGGTCCCACCTTATAGGACTTTTAATATCATAATATTCAGGATATAGTTCACACTCAGATGATAAGATGTTGTACAAGGACTCAGCACTTCAGTCTGGACTTAAAATATCCAGCAGCGTTCTTTGACACAAAAATGGAAGTTGCTGGAAAAACTCAGCAATTCTGTCAGCACCTGTGAAGAAAAGTCAAAGTAAATGTTTTGAGTCTGGTGACCCTCCTTCAGATCTGTGAGATCAGCTCTGAGGAAGGGTGACCGGTCCTAAAACATTTCCTCTGATTCCTCTTCACAGATGTTGCCAGACCAGCCGAGCTTTTCCAGCAACTTCTGTTTTCATTTCTCATTTACAGCATCTGCAGGTTCTTTCAGTTTTTATTGAACACTTTTTGACAGTTCTTTTTCACTTTACTACCTTAAAGGTACTATATCAAGATAAGTTGTTCTGATCGAAAGGGATTGAGAGACTGTGTGAAGCTCAGGTTTAAAATTCTTTGTTGAAGTTCTGAACTTTGGTTGACATCAGTCATTTGAAACCTTTATTTTGTTTTATCTTCTGTTATTCACCACTTTGCTGGTAATTACAGATTGATGTAAAAAATGAGCAGTGATCTTTGATTGACAAATTGAGCTGAATAAACTTGTCATCTTCAGAACGACAATCTGATTTATCTAATACCTCAAGAGAAAGAAGGTAAAGTGCTGAGACAGAAGCATGCTGACGTCAACCTATTTCTTCCTCATTCACAAAAGATTTCAGCAAAGTTTATAAAACTGGTCATCTTCATCAGAATCAGTGTATTCATCAGCTGCGAGTACCTCATGGTTCTTTAAGGTCTGAGTAAAATGAATACAAGAAAGCACTTGCACTCTGATGTGAAAAAATATATTCGCTTAATCTTATTTCAGCATGTGCAAATGAATAAGTAGCCCATTCACTTCAATGAGCAAGCCTCACTGTCTTTTGCCTGTCAGAGACTCTTGGGTGATGGCTGGTACTTGGATCTCCAATCTCAGTTTCCACGATACTGACCCACAAACCCCAGCCTGATGGTAACATTTCCTGGTCTCATGATTCCCAGTCCATTGGGATCAGCAAAGTTGAATTCCCAACCAACTATAAGTCTGTTTATCTCATAGCTTTCTGTGATTTGCCTCCATATCTGCTCCTCCATCTCCCTCTGACTGTTGGGAGACCTGGAGTATAATCCTAGCCCCCTTTTTAAATTTCTGAGCTCGACCTAGATGGCGTCACTTGAAGAACTTTGTAGGAAGTCTTTCCTCATGACTTCCCATATACAATGCAATGCCTCCAGCTACTCCCCTACCCTCTGCCTTGCTCCATGATACCCCATCATACCAAAAGCTTCCAGACTCTGGAATGTTGAGCTGCCACTCTGATCCTTCCTTCAGCCATGTCTCAGTGATGTCATATTCCCACATGCTGATGAATGTGCTAAGTTTATTTGCCTTTCCAGTAAGGCTCTTTGCATTAGAATAGATAAAATTGAGGTTTCCAGACCTCCCGTGTACTTTATCCTGTTCATCCCTTTTCTGCTAACTGGACTGTCCTCACATTCCTTATTTATGGGATTGGACCTTGCTTTAACTTTACATCTAACCTGTGCCGGATTCCCCTGACATATCAGTTAAAAAGATGCCTGACAGGATGAGCAGACCTCCCAGCAAGGATATTGGACCCATTCAGATTCAGGTGTAAGATGTTCTAATGATCCAAAACTCCAAAGCTCTCCTTCCTACACCATGCGTTCATCTGACCTATCTTCCTATTCCTACACTTAGAACATGGCACTGAAAGTAATCCAGAGATTACAACTTCAGGAGGAAAAAGAAAACGCTGGAAAATCTGGAGAGTTAATGTTTTGGGTCCAGTGACCTTTCTTCAGAAACCTTGTGGTTTCACATTAGATTACTTACAGTGTGGAAACAGGCCCTTCGGCCCAACATGTCCACACTGACCCGCCGAAGTTCAACCCAACCCCCAACACCTAATACTAGGGGCAATTTCCCATGGCCAATTCATCTGAATGATGCACATTTTTGGATTGTTGGAGGAAATCGGTGCACCCGGAGGAAACCCACGCAGACACGGGGAGGATGAGCAAACTCCACACAGAGAGTCACCTGAGGCAGGAATTGAACCCGGGTCTCTGGCGCTGTGAGGCAGCAGTGCTAACCACTGTGCCACCATGCCGCCCAACCAGAGTGGGCTTCCATTTCAATCTACAACCTAACTCTTTAAAAGTCTGGTTGCAGGACGCTGTTTCTTTTTTCACCCACGTTGTGGTTCGTACTGCCATGCACCACTTCTGCTGGCTGTTCACTCTCTCTCTTCAGAATGTTCTGCAGTCATTTCTGAGACATCCCTGACTCTGGCACTAGGGAGACAACGTACCATTCAAGAATCTTATCTGCAGCCACAGAAGCACCTTTCATTTCCTCTTAAACTGAGTCCCCGATCACTCAGGCTTTCCCAGATGTTTTCCTCCCCTCCTGTGCAACAGAGCCAACTGTGGTGCCACAAACGTCGTTGCTGCTGCTTTCACCTGAGATGCCATCCCCCACTCCAGTATCCAACATGGTATATCTGTTTGAGAGAGGAATGGCAAGAGAAGAATCTTGCACAGCCTACCCAGGCTTCCTAGCCTTCCCGTGACCCCTCAATGCTTTTCTATCTGTGGAGCTTGTTCATTGTGCTATCCATGGTGCCCACAGCATTATCAATGCTCTATCGTGAGTCCATCTGAAGTTCAAGCTGCTCCATGCAGTTAATAAGGAGCTGCAGCTGAATGTACTTCCTGTGTACGTGGCCACCATGGATAGTGGGCGTGTCCTTATTGTATATCATCGGGCAGAGTTCTGCTGCCATTGTGATCCTTACCAATAACAAACAAGAATCTAGGAACAAATGACTTAACTTCACCCACTGCTCACCAAAGCAGATTGCTCTCTCTCAATCTGCCTCTCTCTATTCTTCAACCACAAACCACAAAAGTAAGGATATTACACTCTGTCTTCCGCCTGGTACTAATCTCTCAGCCTTGGAAGTTAGATGAGGTGGGTGGATGTGCAGGGAAATATCTGCCAGATGAGACAAGATCCTCTGGGCCCTTGGATGGAGGTGCACTCTCTCAGTCTCCAAAGTTGGTTCGCTTGCGGCCAATCCTCTTGATCTATGTTAGTTTTTTCACCCTGGATGTCACGTCTGTTAGAAGTGGCTATGACCTCAGTGTGCCCACACTGAGAGTCACTGTACACAGGTCCAATTTCCATATTCTTACAAGATTTTAGAAGTATTGGTGAAGATGAAAACACGATTTACAAGGACATTTTCAGAATTTAGGGATCAGAGCCTATCAGGAAAACATTGAGAAGTGACTTGACAGAGGTCTTTAAAATTATGAAGAAGTTTCACTGGGTAAACATTAAGAAACATTTCTCACATACCGGTGAGAGCAAAATACAGTCCATGAGTAACAGACATTCACAAATTTTCCAAAACAAGCACTTTCGGAGAAAATTCTTCAACACAAGAGCAGCGAGAATCAGTGTGGAACAGGAAATGGTTGAAGAGACTAATGTCAATGCATTTCATCTGAAACTGGATGAAAAGGGAGTGACAAATTAATCAAATATTGATCAACTGGGATATGGCTTGCATGGAATATAATCGATAGTGATCACTCACTGGAGCAAATGGCCCATTTGTGTGCTGCACATTTCATTCAATTCTGTGTTGTAAGTTTGTTGACAATGTTTAGAATTGAGCTAAACCTCCTGCTAAGTGGACAATAGAGCAGTAATAACAAGATTTTTTTTTGCAGTCTTTATGGCAATGATCACCCGGAGACCAACAGTTATCTTGGGAAATCGAGATTTCTAATGAGCCATCAGCAGTTTACCAGGAAAGGAAGATGAATATCCAGCAATAATGGGCTGCTGTCTCAGTTGTTCATGTGAATATCATTCTGAAACAGGAGCAGGAGGAGGCAATACCGCCTGACCAGAAGGCACTGCTATTCATTAAGATCATGTCTGATCTGACCGCGGCCTTAACTGAACATTCCTGACTGCCCCTATAATGCTTGACTCATTATTAAGAAAAAATCTGTCCATCTTTCTGGGGAAGACAATTCCAAATACTTAGAACCCCCTGTGAGAGGAAATTCTTCATTATCTCTGTCATAAATTGGGACCCTTATTTTCAAACCTTCATCCACATTCGCGAGTCGTGAGTTCATGGAATGCCCTGCCAGTAACAGTGGTGGACTCTCCCTCTTTATGGGCATTTAAACGGGCATTGGATGGGCATATGGAGGAAAGTGGGCTAGTGTAGGTTAGATGGGCTTGGATCTGCGCAACATCGAGGGCTGAAGGGCCTGTACTGCGCTGTATTTTTTTATGTTCTATGTTCTATTCCCCCATGAGATGATGTATCCTCCCAACATCTATTGTATCAAAGTCTGTCAGAGTATTTTCGAGAGTCCCCACTTATGCATATCTGACTTATGAACACTCGTACTTCTGAAGGTCATTCCAAACCAAGATATTATTTTGAAAAGCTGCCATATGAACGTTTCCTGGACTTATGAACAGCTGCACTGCACTGTGTTCCAACTTGAGTACAAATTGGCTTGCAAACAGACTTCAGAATGGGGCAGCCTGTATATGGTAATAAAATCTTCTAAACTTCAGTGGAAATCCATCCCTAACATCGGTGAGACTGAGCAGAGGCTACAGCAATGGACAAATGGACATTGCACAACAATCAACAGACAGGGGTGTTCCCTCCCAGTCAGAGAACACTTCAGTGGTCTGGGACATTTGACTTTGGACCTTTGAGTGACCGTCCTTGAAAGGCAGACTTCAGGACAGGCAACCACGCAAAGCGGTTGAGCAGAGTGTTATGAAGATGTGGGTGTACTTTAAGAGAGTTAAAAGCAGCATAACTACCGGATATAGCACCAAGTGTACTCAAAATGGTAACAATGTAAACAGAGGCGAACAACTCAATTAGTTCATTGCTTGGAGACAAAAACAAATTTGAATTCGGCCAATCAGTTTAAATCATATCTGAAACATATCAAACTCCAATCAAGTTTGTATTGAGTGTATTGACAATCTTAAGGGCCAATGACATAATCTGATGCTCTGGAGTATAAGACCGGGGAAAATTGAACAGTTGAGATGAGAACTGCCATGGCCCAACATGGAAACAGACTGCCTGAAAAAAGAGCTGTCTTAAAAGGCCCTTTTTGATCAGTAACATGTAATGCAGAAATTCTGAACAAGGAGAAAAGAAGACACAGGAAGATCCAAAGACAAGAATCTACAGCTGCCTGGTTTTGAGATAAGAAGTGTTGTTTTTTGTAAATTTTAATTGGGTGTTTTATCGGACTACTATTATAGAAGGGAAGGTAACAGATAGGTTCGAGGAAGGAGTAGTAAATAGTTATGAGTAAATTATTCTCTGTTATACTATTATTCTATGTTCTTCAGAAATAAAGTTGCTAATTTTCACTTTAAATTGTTCTTGGCCACTCGGACTTTTACAGATTACTGCACGGGATACATTTTTTCTGTGTTGCTGGTTTTAAGTTAAGCAGGAGAGTTTACCCCATGTCATAACAAGAGGCTGATAGTCAAGGTTGGTTCCCATGGGAATGGCCTCAATCAGGACCTTGGGTTCATGTCACGCTACAGGTGACCCCACTGCACTACATACACACAAACACAGGCACACAGACATTCACATGCTCAGACAGACACAGACACACACACTCCTACAGACCCATACACTCACGCAGATCCTCTCTCACGCACAGGCTCTCTCTTGTACGCTCACACATACACTCCCACACTCACATGAACACACACAACCTCTCACAGACTTACACCCGTTTACACTCACTCACACATACACATACATACACTCTCTTACAGACACTCATAACACTCTCCCCAAACCCCCCAACACACACGCACATCTGTTGGGTGAATTTGTGCTTGCAGAATTACATTTTATTTTGCTCAAAAACCGCAAGAATCAATGTAAGATTCTGTAACTATGTCTTTTAGATTCGAATCAGTCTAACCATTGTGGCACAGAGAGTCTCAGGGCACCTCACACCTTCAATCCATTACTTGGGCTGACACAACACCAATTGTTAAAGTTCGCTTGAGAATGCAACTTCAAAAAAGTTCTGCAATTTACATACGAAAGAACTGAAAACAACATGTTCATTCGAAAGGATGAGAGATTTAACAAACAATCTACGTCATTTTCAATATATAATTTCAGTTACATCACACTGTAAACTTTTGCTACAAATTCTGTGGTCCAACGATCTTATACTGCACAACTACCTGAGGAAGGAACAGTACGCCGAAAGCTAGTGCTTCCCAATAAATCTGATTTGGAGGTGCCGATGCTGGACTGTTAACCAAGTAACCAAATAAACCTGTTGGACTATAACCTGGTGTTATGTGAGTTTTAACTTTGTACACCCCAGTCCAACACCTGCACCTCCAAATCATCTCCACCATATGGATTATCGGAGTTCAAGAAATTGGCTCACTACACCTTCCCAAGCATTAGGTATGGGCTACGAATATTAGTTGAGCTAGTAACACCCACATCCTGTCAACAAATTTTTTAAAAATTGGGCCCAACATTTTCAACCTTTCCTCACAACACAACTCCTGCATCCCAGGAATGAGTCCAGTGAACTTTTTCTGAAGGGCACTCAATCCAAGTATATCCTTGGTGTCACTAATTGCCCCAACAGTTGTCTGATCATGACTCTTTTGTCAGTCTTGCAAGACTTAAATGGCTGACTAAAGTTAATTGACACATAAACTGACTGATTAAATATGAAAAGGGAATGGGTAGCAAAGGGGGAGACTTCTCCATGTAACAGTGCTCTTTGTTTTTCGGAGTCCATTGTGCTTTTGGATTTTCTTATTTAACATTTGCCTCTGTACTAAGAAGGCAAATAAGAAGAGTCAGTGCTGGACCCGGGAGGTTATTATTGCCAGCTTTCTTATCCACAGCACATAAAGAAGTGGGATTTTATTCATGTCAATCCAAGGAAAGTGATGGGACCAGATGGAGTACCAGGCCGTGTACTCAGAGCATACGCAGATCAACTGGCAGAGGTCTTCTCGGATATCTTCACCCTCTCCCTACAGCAGGCCACTGTCCCTGCCTGTTTCATGAGGGCCAGCATCATCCCTGTGCCTAAGAAGGCTCATGCAGCATATCTCAATGACTACCGCCCTGTGGCCCTAACTTTGGTGGTCATGCAGTGCTTTGAAAGGCAGGTCATGGCATTAATCACTTCCGGCCTCCCCACTAATCTGGACCCACTCCAATTTGCCTATTGGACCAACAGATCCACATCAGATGCTGTATCACTTGCCCTTCACTCCTTCCTAAAACATCTTGACACCAAGAACAGCTACATGAGAATCTTACTCATTAACTACAGTTCAGCCTTCAACACTGTTATCCCCTCGAGACTGATTACTAAACTTAGTGATCTCGGACTAAGCCCCACTCTCTGCAACTGGATCCTCAGTTTCCTGACCCACAGGCTACAATCAGTGAAGATTGGGGACAATATTTCATCCTCACTAACACTCAACACTGGCGCCCCTCAGGGAAGCATACTCAGCCCCTTACTGTACTCACTGTATACCGATGACTTCATCACCAAATACTAGACTAATGCCATTTACAGGTTCACTGATGACACCACCATAGTCGGTCAAATGTCAGATGGCGACAAAACAGACTACAGATGGGAGGTGGAAGACCTGGAAAAATGGTGCACTGAGAACAACCTAGCCCTCAATGCCAGCAAAACCAAGGAAGTCATTACTGACTTTTGGCAGGATGTTACTCATGCCCCCCTACACATTAACAGCACAGAGGTGGAATGAGTGGAGTGTGTCAAGCTCCTGGGAGTGGTCATCCACAACAAGCTTTCTTGGGATCTTCATGCGGATGCACTGGTTACAAAGGCCCAACAATATCTCTTCTTCCTCAGACAGCTGAGGAAATTTAGCATGACAGTGGATACCCTTGTCAACTTTTATAGGTGCACCATCGCGAGCATTCAGTCTGGATGTATCACTACCTGGTGTGGCAACTGTACCATTGAAGATCGGAGACGGTTACAGAGAGTGGTGAACTCGACCCACACAATCACAAAGGCCAACCTCTCATCTGCAGAATCCATCTACCAGGCCCGCTGTCAAGGAAAGGCCGCTGCATTCTCAAAGATCCAACCCATCCTAGCAAATTTTTCTACAACCTCTCCCACCGGGGAGGAGGTACAGAAGCCTGAACACATGCACCAGCTGGTTTCCTAACAGTTTCTACCTACTGTTAGATTAGATTAGATTAGATTAGATTACCGACATGTGGAAACAGGCCCTTCGACCCAATAAGTCCACACCGCCCCTCCAAAGAGAAACCCACCCCCCTGTATTTAACCCTGACTAATACATCTAACACTATGGACAATTTAGCGTTAGAATACTGAATGGACTCACAAACTCTTAACATTTGCCTGGATCTGTGTTTTTGTTTTTGTTGCTGTTTACCTATTATTTACTTTTCTATGCTACTTTACTATGTGATCTGCCTGAACTGCTCACAAGACAAAGCTTTTCACTGTATCTCAGTACACGTGACAATAAATTCAATTCAATTCAATTCAATGTATATGGCTCTCTACTGCACTCACTGAGCAAAAGGGTTGAGTTCTCTTTGATTCCAGTTCCCCAGAAGTTGGCTTCCATTAAACCATCAAAACTTGCAAATTGTTCAACAGTTAGAAAGGAACAAGCACATGTACTGAGCCATGCTGGCTACATTTACACTTCCTGGTCGCTGTAATTGTATAGTCCACATTTGTGGTAACAGCGTTTTTGATGTCTCCCTTTATGGGAGATTTAGGACCAGAGGGCATCGTCTCAGAATAAAAGGGAACTAATTCACAGCTTCGATGAGGAGCAATTTCTTCTCTCAGAGGGGTGTGAGACTTTGGAACTCCTTGCCACATTTCGCTGTGGAGGAAGAGTCTTTGATCAGAATGGTGAATGGTGAAGCTGGCCTGATGGGTGAATGGCCGGCAAAGAACAATAAAGCACATGCATAGGGCCTCTGGCCACCATGTCAGCCGGTGCCAACACATGATGCATTCCTCAACTGAATACTTTGTGCCTCTACCTGATCTATATCCCTCTATTCCCTTCCTTTTGAAAGTATCTGTCAAAATGCGTTTTAAACATCGTTGTTGTATCTGTCTTCACTACCTCCTCTGGTAGTGCATCGCAGGTACATACCATCCTCGGTGCGAAAACACGCTTCTCATATCTCCTTTAAATGTTCCCCCTTTTATCTTCAAACGATGCTCCCTCATAACTCACACTTAGAGTCATAGAGATGTTCAGCACGGAAACAGATCCTTCGGTCCAACTCATCCATCCCGACCAGATATCCTAACCTAATTGAGTCCCATTTGCCAGCACCCGGCCCATATCACTCCAAACTCTTTCTATTCATCAAGATGCCTTGAAATATCACAATAATACCAGCTCCAGCATTTTCTCTGGCAGCTCATTCCTTACACGCACCACCCTCTGTGTGGAAATGTTGCCCTTTAGTTCCCTTTTAAACCTTTCCCCTCTCACCCTAAACCTAAGCCCTCTAGCTCTGGACTCTCCCATTCCAGGGAAAAGACCTTGCCTATTTACCCTATCCATGCCACTCATGATTTTATAAAACTCAATAAAGTCACCCTTCAGCCTGTGACACTCCAGGGAAAACAGCCCCAGCCTGTTCAGCCTCTCCCTGGAGCTCAAATCCTGCAATCTGGCAACATCCTTGTAAATCTTTTCTGAACCCTTTCAAGTTTCATAACATCCTTCTGATACATAAGAGACCAGAATTGCACGCAATATTCCAAAAGTGGTCTCACCAGTGTGCTACACAGCTGCAACATGGCCAAAGTAACAAAGCCGATTGATGAGAGCAGAGCGGTGGATGTGATCCATATGGACTTGAGTAAGGCGTTCAACAAGATTCCTCATGGGAGGCTGGTTAGCAAGGTTAGATCTCACTGAACACAGGGAGAACTCGCCATTTGGATACAGAACTGGCTCAAAGGTGGAAGTGGTGGTGGAGGGCTGTTGTTCAGACTGGAGGCCTGTGGCCAGTCGAGTGCCACAAGGATTGGTGCTGAGCCCACTACTTTTCATCATTTATATAAATGATTTGGATGTGAGCATAAGAGGTGTAGCTACTAAGTTTTCTGATGACACCAAAATTGGAGGTGGAGTGGACAGCGAAGAAAGTTACCTCAGATGACAGCAGGATCTGAACCAGATGGGCCAATGGGCTGAGAAGTGGCAGATGGAATTTACCTTAGATAAAAGTGAGGTGCTGCATTTTGGAAAAGCAAATCAGAACAGGACTTATACACTTCATGTTAATGTCCTGGGCAGTGTTGCTGAACAAAGAGACCTTGGAGTGCAGGCTCATAGCTCCTTGAAAGTGGAGTCACAGGTAGATAGGATAGTGAAGAAGGCATTTGGTGTGCTTTATCAGTCAGAGTATTGAGTACAGGAGTTGGGAGGTCATGTTGCGGCTGTACAGTACATTGGTTAGCCCACTGTTGGAATATTGTGTGCAATTCTGGTCTCCTTCTTATCGCAAAGATGTTGTGAAACTTGAAAGGGTTCAGAAAAGATTTACAAGGATGTTGCCAAGATTGGAGGATTTGAGCCATAGGGAGAGACTGAACAGGCTGGGGCTGTTTTCCCTGGAGCGTCGGAGGCTGGCGGGTGATCATATAGAGGTTTACAAAATCATGAGGGGCATGGATAGGATAAATAGACAAAGTCTTTTCCCAGGGGTGTGAGAGTCCAGAACTAGAGGGCATAGGTTTAGGGTGAGAGGGAAAAACATAAAAGAGACCTAAGGGACAACTTTTTCACTCAGAGAGTGGTATGTGTATGGAATGAGCTGTCAGAGCGAGTGGTGGAGGCTGGTACAATGCATCACTTAAGAGGCATTTGGATGGGTAAACAAATAGGAAGGGTTTGGAGGGATATGGGCCGGGTGCTGGCAGGTGGGACTAGATTGGATTGGGATATCTGGGCGGCCTGGACGGGTTGGGCTGAAGGGTCTGTTTCTGTGCTGTACATCTCCATGATTCTATGACTCTATCAAGTTACAGAGAGAATTAAGGGCAACTGACTGAAGGTGTGATCAACACAACAACAAAGGGCAGATAAAGGGAGAGAGGTTGAAGGTGGGAATTCCAGAGCTGATCAGGTCAGCTGCTGACACAGCTGCCAATGGTGGAGTGAAGGAAATGGCTTTTATTAATTTCATATCTTGCAATATCAGAATTCAGTAATAGAATAGTAGCGCATTGACTCGTGTTCTCCCACCTTCAGGTGCTGAAATTGAATTTGTGGCCCATAATTCCTGATTAATGAGTGGACAAGAAAAAAGAAATCATTGTTGTGTTTGATTCATGCAGTACTGTTCATTGTCTGTGTTGACCTTGGACTTCAGTGTATGCATTTTCCATCAGTCAAATGTTCATTATGTTCGAAGAATTGCAAATTTAATTCAAACATGTTTAATCCACGTCTTTCTCATTACTGGGACCTATACTAATTACAAAAGACTTGAAATGACTGGTAATAATATTAGTGGATTAATTCACCTCCCTCTGCTAATTTAATAGAGCCATTAGGCTGTGCAAAGTAATCAAAAATGATCAGCAATTCTTAATTGTTATTAGCATTAGAACACCCAGGCTTCATTACACTGAATTCTACTGGTGACAAGTCAGTTTTTAAATAGTTAATACAATTCTGGTGTGCACATATCTGCCTAAGCGTCTCTTTCACATGACATTCCTTTATTCAGAAGATGCATTTGTTGGGAAGGTAGATGAATAGCGCAAGAAGGATTTTGAGTTGCCTGCAAGCTGCAGATAGCAGAATGAGCTCAACCCCTACCACCCCGAATATCAAAGCATCGATTTAAAAGATTGACTGTGCACCTTGAGTGATGTTATTACAGCAGTAAGAATGATCAGCCATTTAATCTTCACAATCCAGCCAACACATCATAATGCAATCAGGATTCCACTGGAATGGCATTTTATCACATTACAATGTATATCCAATGTGTCTTTGCGGAGCAGCCCAACTCTTTATCATAGCAGTTTGTGACTGAAATGTTATTTGTGTAAAGACCACATCTTTTTACTTCTTATTTTCTGTGGCTTGTGGACCAAAGTGGGAATAGGATACTGCTTTCAACCAAGGAAACTGTGGAAAAAGATACTGCAGTCTTCAGATGAGTCACAGTGAATTGTGTCTCCCCTCTTGTCTTGTTCAAATTGTAGGGGAGGATGCTGCACTCATTGGCACCAGGAGTGAGCCCATGGCAATTTTGACCATAGACAGACTGCTGATTGGTTTTTCAATCAGGACATGTTGTGTGGGTCAGTAGTGCTCAGCATGAAAACTTTCTGATTGGCTCCAGGGCAAGTGGTCAGCCTGTGTGTTGACAAGACAGCAGCAAACCTTCAAACTCTAAAAGGCTAACATCCTCTCTCTCTTTGCAGAGAAGTGACAAAATATTGGAAGGTAGCAAATGTACAGACAGTGCCTTTTTATTTTCATGATGTTCAAAACTGTGGGCTGAAATGAGACAAAACTATTTTGAGAAATGGACTTGCAAGGATTGTTCCATGTTTTGAAAGTCCTGAATTTGATACCTTTTATGAATCCTGTTTGTGCAGCTGTGACTCCCAGAAATGCCCAGATGAGTTGGAGTGGATGGCTTCTTTACAAGGAGAACCTGATTCATACGGACTCATAGCCAGTTATCAATGATGAGGGCCCTCTGCCTGTTAACAACGATGTGATTGGTTCTCAGTTAGCTGGATAGCTTGGGTTGTGAATAATTGTCTACTTGTTGCTGGAATCTAATAACCGTGTCAATTAGTAAATTTTTGTGGAGTACAGAAATATGGGTGGCACGGTGGCACAGTGGTTAGCACTGCTGCCTCACAGCGCCAGAGACCCGGGTTCAATTCCCGCCTCAGGCGACTGACTGTGTGGAGTTTGCACATTCTACCCGTGTCTGCATGGGTTTCCTCCGGGTGATCCGGTTTCCTCCCACGGTCCAAAGATGTGCGGGTCAGGTGAATTGGCCATGCTAAATTGCCTGTAGTGTTAGGTAAAGGGGTAAAGGTACGGGAAATGGGTGGGTTGCGCTTTGGCGGGTCGGTGTGGACTTGTTGGGCCAAAGGGCCTGTTTCCACACTGTAAGTAATCTAATGGCCCGGGCTTTCCTTCAATCTGGGTCTGTGAAATCGATAGTTTGCAGATTTCTTTTTAAAACTTTAACTTTTGTATGACTTAGGAATAAGGGGGATTCATTTTCAATGCACTACCCCAGTAAGTCATGGCACTGGGTATTCTCTCTCACCGAAACTGGCTTGGTTATAGAAGACAGATAGTGGCAGTGGAAGGGTGCTTTTCAGAGTGGAGATCAGTAACTAATGGTGTTCCATTGGGATGAGTGCTGGGGCCTTTGTTGTTTGAAATATATATACATGATCTGGAGGAAAATATAAGCAGAATGATTTGCAAGTTTGTGGATGACACCAAAATTGGGGATGTGCAGACAGTGAGGAAGATTACCAAAGGATCCAAAGGGATATGGAAAGTTCACATATTTGGGCAGAGGAATTGCAGATGGACTTTCACACAGACAAATATGAGGTGATGCATTTTGGAAAATCAAATTTAGGTGTAAATTATACAATAAATGGCAGAACCCTTAGCAGCATTGACATACAGAGGGACCTAAGGGTGTAAAAGATTCATAGATCCCTGAAAGTGGCAATGCGGGCTGATAAAAGGTAGGCAAGAAGGCATACAGAACACTTGCCTTCATCAACTGGGGCACTGAATATTAAAGCTGGCAAGTTATATTCCAATTATATAAAACTTTAGTTCGGCCACATTTAGAACGTTGCGTGCCCTTTTGCTCGCCACTACCAGAAGGGCGTGGATGCTTTGGAGAGGATGCAGAGAAGGTTTGTCAGGATGTTGCCTGGGCTGGGGTGTTTTTAGTTATGAGGAGGGATTGGATAAACCCGGCTTCTTTTCACTGGAAAGATGGAGGCTTGGGGCGACCTGATAGAGATCTTCAAAACTCTGAGAGGCAGATATCGGGTGGATAGTCAGAGACTTTTAACCACAATGATAAGGTCAATTACAAGAGGGCATGGATTCAAGGTAATTGGGAAAGTTTGGGGAGTAGTGCAGGGAAAATTTTTCACACAGAGTGTGGTGCGTCCGGGAATGCACTGCCAGTGGAGGTGGTGGAAGCAGGTACTTTCACAACATTGAAAGCGTATCTTGATAGAAGAATGAACGTGAGGTGAACAGAGGGATAAATAGTGCACATCAGCAATAACTAGTGGGTCTAAATAAAGACTAGGAATTGGCGCAGGCATGGTGTGTTGTATTGTCTTGTATATTTACCATAAGCTGCAGCCATTAACCAGTGACTCAGAGACTGAACAATTAGTGTCCTTAGTGCCCCGTGTCTTCAGTAAAGCACAAAACTAACTTGGAAGGAAGAATATCAGAGATCACAGCAACTTGGGAGGAGCAAGAAGACACCTCACTGAATCCTCTGGACCAATTCTTCCCAGAACTTTAATTCCCCTCCACCCAAGATATTGATATGTGTGTGTGTGTGTGTGTGTGTGTGTGTGTGTGTGTGTGTGTGTGTGTGTGTGTCTGTGTCTGTTAAAGGGTAAAGTTTAAGTTCAAAAGTAATATGTTGACAAGATTTATTTTTGTTGTCAGACAATTTTGTATTTTCCACCATGACTGGATAATGTAGTGAGTTGCTGCTCCTAAAAAGCTGTTATCGAAGCCTGTGTGCCATACTCAGCTTTAGTTCTGTCCCTCAATTCAGTTCAGTTTTTGGGGACTGTTACAAGATTCACTCCATCCTTTGCATATATTTTGTCTTAGGTGGCAGATAGTGACATCCACAAGGTTGGTGAATCTTACTGAACTACCTGTTCATAAAGAACTTGAAAATCCTCCCAACAAACAGGATTTAGAACTAAACCAGCATAATATCATGAGACAGTTGATGCCATTGTTACCTGGAAACAATGGCAGCCTATTTCAAAGTTCCACGCCTGCTTCAATTAATTAGTTAGAAGGTCAGTCATAGAGGGGACTGACGAATGCTAATGGGGTGTTCAACCAGATTTTTGAAAATTTCATTGAATCAACTCTCATTCAAATCCAACAATTCCTTCAACTATGTTGAGAGATACCAGGAATTCTATTTATCGCCGGTTAATTTCCTGTGGCCATAAAGGTTGGCTGTGCTAACTCTGCCGTTATGCCACGATGTTCCGCTCGTCAGACTGCCTTGAATTTTCAAGATTTGGAGATGCCGGTGTTGGACTGGGGTGTGCAACGTTAAACATCACACAACCCCAGGTTATTGTCCAACAGGTTTATTTGGAAGCACTAGCTTTTGGAGCGACGCTCCTTCACCTGATGACAACCACCTGATGAAGGAGCAGCGCTCCGAAAGCTAGTGCTTCCAAATAAACCTGTTGGACTATAACCTGGGGTTGTGTGATGTTTAACGTTGAATTTTCAAATGTTGCTGCTGTTGTTCAGCAGATCCACACCATTTTCAGTGCAGCTACTTACCATGCAGCTAAGGTTAATCATAAGGCTGTTGGAACTGAATGTAAGTTTTATTCTGCAGCTCAATGATTAGCTTTCTTTCTCTTCCCATATAATTTAGAACTTCTTTTGATATGTGACCAAGTGTAACATCTGAAGTGCGACATTTGTAAGTCCCCAGTTTTTCTCGCATCCATAGGAAGGATGCAGCATTACCTTTTTTTTTTATGGAACTCTCAACATGTCTAGCAAAACTGCACCATTGATATAATGCTGGTGATCTGCTCATTTTCCCTGGAAAAGAACTCATTTATGAAAAACTACAGAGAGAAAAACATTTTTCCGTCGTTCTGTACGGCAAGCCAAGTGTAGAACAGCAAGCAGCACGCTCCCCAACTAAGATAGCACTGCACACGATTTCCAGCTGCAACCAGCTGTATTTGGAGAAACAGCCACTGAACTGTAAAGCTGAACTGGTTAAACACAATGGGGTGATACAGCCATGCAGTAACCTCCTGCTATGATTGGGAATGGTCATGGGCAGAAAAGTCAATTGACAGCAATGAATGACTGACTGCTCAGTGAGAAAACTCAAGGTGAACACTGAAGAATGAGGTTACCAGTCCCTGGTGAAAAGAAATAAACTCAAATCAAATAAGCTGGCGGTTACGTTGACATTTTTTCCAGAGATGGACTTGGACTTTGTTTGAACATTGACACAGTTTGATACAGATCATTGCCTGTGCCACCAGCTTTCAAAAATGTTGGTGCATAACTTTAATCTGGCAATGGGGAGGAGACTGTACTAATTTTTGCAAAGATGTCTTTTCATTGTGATGAAACATCTCAGTTAAATGTTCATCTTTCTTTCCTCTCAATGCTGTCAGACACAGCATGTGTCTCCAACATTTTCTGTTTCATTGTCGAATTCCAGCAGTTCACCTTTTGCTGTCTAATACTGTGAACAGCTCTACTGAAGTATTTGTCAGAACCCAAGCATCCAAAGTTGTTCAGACTCCCCAGTGGCAACCCTAAAATAGACTCGAGCAGTCCAGATTCTCTGTAGCTCCACCTTTCCACTCCTCATGAGTAAACATGATGTGGAGTTGCTGGTGTTGGGCTGGGATTAAAAATCATGCACCAGGTTATTGTCCAACAGGTTTATTTGGATGTATTAGGTTCCTGAAAGGTAAATAAACCTGTTGGGACGATAACCTGGTGCTGTGTGATTTTTAAATAAGTCAGCACAACATCAAGCTTTCAAAATCGAAGAAGTCTTCAGAAATGCACTCCTGCAGCACCTTTCACCTCTTCACCATGTTACCAGCATTTTGAAAAATGCAATCATTTGTTGTAATGTGTATGCAATATGACAAGAAAATCTCAGCATCAAGAGATCCGATTCAGTCCACCCCTGTTCGTCTTTAAGTGGAAGGACAACAGAGTGAAGCAATTTGTGATTAGCATCATCACTGAGTCGGCTGTTTATTTCTGCAGAGTTTGAGTTGTAAATGGATGACACTCAGTGCTGAAGAAGGTATTTTGGAGATAACACGTGGCTGTAAGGGGCATTATGAAGGATCCATAATAGATACACAAAAGAGTCCCAGGTAGTAATCATTGATGAACATCCCCGATTCTGACCTCAGAATGGAAAGAAGGTCAGTGGTGAAGATGTTTGGGCTGAAGACACCACCGGAAGGGACTATTACCATGATGGTCTGGGGCTGAGGTGAATAACCTCCAATGGCCATAACCATCTTCCTTTGTGTTGGTTATGACTCCAACCAGTGGAGGCACTCCCCCCTACTTCTTGTTAATGAATTTGCAACTTTTTGACAACTTCCCCTCTGATACTTGTTCCTGCAATCTCAGATCTAAATCACAATTTATATCCAAGAGGATTTGAGAGTAAGTTATCACAGTTTGTCCATTCACACTTAATTCTGCATTCAGCCTCATTCATCTTCCTTGTCAACTTGAAGTCTTTGACTCTAATTTCCTCCACATCAATACCACTGTGATCCTCTCATTCATTCCTCTCTTGGAATTCCAATCTTGATGTCGTATTGAATAGTAGTCTCCATTCTTCCCTTGAAAATGTCATCCTGCTTGGCTTCTCATCTTCAAAACTGAACATAACAAACATGACATTGTTCAAGCTGAGGAGTCTGAACAGAATACAGCCATGAGTAAATCTCAATGGGAATTCAGGGGAAACTTCCATAATCACAGAAAAAAAGGAAGATAAGAATGAAGTTCCACCAAGAGTACTGAAGATTAACTGTATTTAGGAGGAAACTTGATAAACACATGATACAAAGAGATATTGAAGGATATACTGATTATGTTAAGATGATCTGCTTGGGACGGAGCTGAGGCAGGCATATTCATCAGTTCAGATATGTTGGGCTAAATGGCCTACTTCTGTTGTGTACATCTGTGGTAACTCCCACTGTTAATCGGAAGTTCTCTTCTGTCAGAAGCCCTGTAGGTGATGCTGTTATATTAGAGTTAGAGACTCAAACAGTTATACACCACAAAAACAGACCCAAGTAGTCATGCCAAACAGGTTTCCCAAACTAAACTCATTCCATTTGCCTACTTTTGGTCCATATCTCTGTAAACCTTTTCCATTCATGTCCCTGTCTAAATGTGTTTTAAGTGTTGTAACTATATCTGCATCAACCACTTCTGGCAGTTCATTCACATATGAATCATCCTCAATGTGCAAGGGTTATCCCTCAGGTGCCTTTTAATTCTTTCTCCTCTTACCTTAAAATTATGCCCTCCAGTTTTGAACTCACCAAACCTGTGGAAAAGACCTTGGCTATTCACCCTATCCTTCCACTCATGATTTTATAGACCTCCACAAAGTCACCCTTCAACTATCTACACACTAGGGGAAAAAGTCCTCGTCTATCCAGCCTCTCCTTATAACTCAAACTCTCCAGTCCCGGTAACATTCTGGTAAACCTTTCCTGTCCCCTCTCCAGTTAAATAATATCTTGCTGAGACCAGAACTGTGCACATTACTCCAAACATGACCTCACCAATGTCTTGTACAGCCATATCATGACGTCCACACTCCTTTACTCAATGCTCTGAGCAATGAAGACAATTCTGTTTTATCATCCTGTCTACTTGTGGCTGCCACTTTCAAGGAACTCTGTACCTGAATCTCGAGGTCTCTCTGTTAAACAGCACTCCCCAGGGCTCTACCATTAACTGTCTAAGTCCTGCACTTCTTTCTCTTGCCAAAATGAGCACCTTGCATTTGACTGAATTAAACTCCATCTGCCATTCCTCAGCCCATTGGCCGGATTGATGAAGATTACGTTCTTCACTGTCAATCTGCAAACCTACTCATCATGCTTCCTATAATCTCAACCAAATTGTTTATAGAAATGAGAAACAACAATGGACCCAGCACTGATCCCAATGGAACACTGCTGGTCACAGACCTCCAGTCTGAAAAACAACCCTCTACCACAATCCTCTGTCTGCCCCTGTCAAGTCAATTTTGTATCCAATTGGGAACCTCTCTCTGAATCCCATGTGATCTAACTTTAGTGACCAGTCTACCATGCGGAACCTTGTCAAAGGCCATGCTAAAGTCTGGAAAGACAATATCTACTGCTCTGCCCTCATCTATCTTTCTGGTCACATTTTCAAGAATTGTGATCCAGCTTGTAATATATGAATTCCCATGCACAAAGCCATGTTGACTGTCCCTAATCAGTCCTTGTTTCTCCAAATGCATGTATATTCATTCTTCAGAATCCCCTCCAACACTGACCTACCACTGACGTCAGACTCACAGGTCTCTCATTTCAAGGTTTCTCCTTTTCTGAAATAAAGGCACAACATTAGCCACCCTCCAGTCTTCCAACACCCTACCATGATTGTAGATGATACAAATATCTCTGCTAGAGGTCCTGTAATTTCTTCCCTCATTTCCCACAATATCCTGGGATATACTTGATCAGGTCCTGGAGATTTATCTACCTTTATGCTTTTTAAGACCTCCAGCACCTTCTCTTCCGTAATGTGGACTAATTTCAAGACATCAATATTCGTTTTCCTGAGTTGCCTAGCTTTCATGTGAATTCAATTAATCAATTCTCTATCATGAATACTGATGCGAAATACTCGTTTAGTGCCTCTCCCATCTCCTGCAGTTCCGTAAACAACCTTATTGATCTTTAAGGGACCTTATTCTCTCCTTATTTAATATTTTGTTGTTCATGCTCTTAATATGAAATGTATTAAATTCACCTGTGGCAGTTTTTGATACAACCATGAAATAAAATGGTGATTTCTTTTTGGTATTGATGCTGAATATTTCAGTTGTATGTGATTTGTGACACAATGTGCCGGGAGTGTAGTCGGCTTGGGAGGAAGCAGTGATTCTGAACTGCTGTTTCTCAAAAGTCTCCATTGGGAGTTTTCTTTCTCATGTCATGTTCTGTTGTAAATTTATGATAGATATTGATATTGAGATTAACCAATGGCTCCATTATTGTACACTGAAATTCCAGGATGGTAGAGGATGAATGAAATGCATCTTGCTTTTTCACACGTTGTGAATGAGAGCAACTGTAAGCCCATGGAATCCAATCCTCAGTGAATGCAATCTCTGTGTGATCAAATCAATCTTAGCTCATCCATCAAGCTCAAATCTAACAGCTCTTCAGAAGCCACTGATATTACTGGCTTGGGCCTTGAAGAGTGCTTGAAAAGGTTTGTCACTCATCATACAAGGAAATTCTCTTTGGCACCTCGTCGGTTTCCTCACCAGTTTGAACCTTTTCGTCTAGTTTTGTGCATTGACTGAGCTTAGAGTAATGAACAAAATTTTCCTTGTCTGCTCCCACTTTAGAGCTATGTACCTCGACAAGGTCCTCTCTGATAGTCCTCTTCTCATCTTTCCCAGTATTTTTGCATTACAAACAGGAGAGTTCAAGTTGAGATCAGATCAGCCAAATCTTACTGAACGGCAGAGAATAATGAATGGTCTACCTCCTGCTTATTTTCTTGAACCACAAATATTTTAAAATGCAGAAGTCAGCCTCGTGATTCAAGAGCTGAGCTGACCACCACATCCATAGATCTTTGGCAGTACCTGGCCAGGTGAGATAAGGCATACAAAATGCTTGCCTCTTTGAACTGGGACTCAGAGTTTTGGAGCTGGGACTCACAAAGCAAATGAGGCCACAGCTCAAGTATCAAATGAAGATCTGGTCACCAGAATCTTGGGAAAGATATGATTGCCCAATACAGGGTGCAGAGGACAATTCCTAGGATGGTGCCTACACTAGAATATTTTCGTGAGACGGACCCAGGGTTGCAGACTGTGGAACAGAGGAGGCTGGGGAGTGGGAACAAGTGAAATGGTTAAAATTACGAGGGATCTCATGTTTTGGTCAGGAAAGTCAGAATCCATTTGGTTGTGGACTCCATAACTATCAAAGTAGGATAAAATGGAGAAAGTTTCGAGAAAAATAGAGGTGAAATGTTTTCACCGAGAAGTTGGCCAGGATCTGGAGTTCGCTGCCGAAGAGGGCAGTTCAGAAGAAAACCTGACAAATATTTAAATATCGACATTTACACTTCAAGTGCAAACACCTCCAAGGCTATTGTTATGCCTCACTCAGGTGGTGCACTGGAAATCAGAGCCTTCATTTCCTGGAACCATCCCAAAAGTTGTAAAGCACATGGAGAATTTCCCAAATTACTGATCTTTTAGACCCAGGATGACAGAAAACAGACAGTTTCTGTATTCAACAAGAATTAGTATTCATTCCAAATCATCGAATCATATAAATGTACAGCATAGAAACAGACCTTTCGGTCCAACCCATCCATGTTGACTGGATATCCTAGATTAATCCATTCCCATTTGCCAGCACTTGGTTGATACTCCTCTAACCCCTTTTCATTCATATATCCATCCAGATGCCTTTTAAGTGATGTAATTGTACCAGCCTCCATCACTTCTTCTGGCAATTCATTCCACGAACGCATCACCTTCTGCATGAAAATGTTGCCACTTCAGACCCTTTTAAATCTTTCCCCTCTCACCCTAAATCTATGCCCCCTAGTTCTGGACTCACCCCACCCCAGGGAAAAGACCATACCTATTTAATCTGTCCATGCCCCTCATGATTTCATAAAAAGCTACCCCTCAGCCTCTGACACTCCAGGGAAAACAGCCCCAGCCTACTCAGCCTTTCCCTATAGCTCAACCCCTCGAACCCTGCAACACTCCCACAAATCCCTTCAGAACCCTTGCAAATCTAACAAAGTCCCCTGACAGGAGGGAGACTGTAACTGCACATAATACTACAAAAATCTCCTGTACAGCTGCACATAACCTCCCAACTCCCACACTCAATGTTCTGATGTGCTATCAGAATGAGCAAGATACATATGAAATTATTTAGCAGGACCTCAAGATAGATAGATAAATAAATAGATTATAGTAACAGATAAATAATTATGAACTGTCAATATATGATTCTACAAAAAACACACTTTTCAATCTCTTCTTTTACATGTACAATTATACACAAATACAAAACATAATATGGGTGTAATGACAGATGCTGGTCAGTAGTTCTTCTGCAGTATTTACTGAGATGACCTCTTTGCTGATCAGAATGGTTTTTTTTGGTTTTCCTCCTCCAGATGTTTTCACTTGCTGCAGGAAGCACAGGGTGACCGGTCCATGCTTATCTAAGTCTCAGCCTTTTTGAGTAAAAGTTACAGCTTCTAGCTTCCAGAAATAAACTGGCAATCTTTAGACTCAGGATGCTTTTTGTCACATGGCAATTGCAGCTGCTTCCTGTCCAGAGACCCAATGGCTTCTACCCCAAATGTTCACAGCCCAATCTGTTCAGCTCCCTGGGAGCCAAATGCATATTTGTTGTCAGTCAAAGAAGCCACTTGTCAGTGATAACTAGCCACCATTTCACAGACCAATCAGCTACTTGTTACCAGCCATACCTCTATTCATAGACAGGCACTTGGTTCCAGCAAGCCCATAACTCAGCTTCACCCCCCCTATCACTTGAACAAGCCACTGTATGAACAGTACAAACAACGAGTGTCCAGTAACTTGCTTTTAAATATTGTAGCAATCCTTTAACAATCTTTTGCTTCAATACCAGTTTTATTCCCATGTCAGTCCACAATCAAAGCCACAGAAAAATAAAAGTAAATGATCTTTATAGGATCAATCAAGAGATGGAAAGTAGGTTGAGGTGTATGAACTGAAAATGTGTTGCTGGAAAAGCACAGCAGGTCAGGCGGCATCCAAGGAGCAGGAGAATCGATGTTTCGGGCATGAGCCCTTCTTCAGGAATTCATGCTCATGCCCGAAACGTCGATTCTCCTGGTCCTTGGATGCTGCCTGACCTGCTGTGCTTTTCCAGCAACACATTTTTCAGCTCTGACCTCCAGCATCTGCAGTCCTCACTTTCTCCTGAGGTGTATGAATGCTTGTCAGCCAGCAAGAGCACAATGGACAGAGCAATCTCTGAGCATGCTCAAAGTTTTGATGTTGCTACAATTCGAGGTACAGTTAAACCAAGTCATTGAGCAGTTCCACGTGATATCTTCAGGCTAATATGTTATCAATGCAAGCACACAATACAGCAACAAAAACAGAAATTGCGAGAAAACCTCAAGTTCTGAGTCACTGGACCTGAATTTTTAACTCTTTCTCTTCACTGATGCTAGAGCAAATGCAGGTCTCTCAGATTTTGTTTTCAGCATAACTTAACAAATTGTTTTCTTTCTTTGTTTTCAGTTACTTTCTGGATATTCATGATGGCATCAGAGTGGCTGGGCTGAGCCTGGGGCTCCTGTGTTCCCATCTGTTTTCTTACTCAGCTTTTTTCTGCTTACTGCTTTTGCTCTTTGCAATTTTTCCTTTTGTTCAAAGCTTGGACAGTGGTGGGTGAAGGAGGAGACGTCTAGCGGCAGTAGCAGGAAGAGCTGTACAGGGCTCCATCCCAGCCTGTGGTCTCCTGGCAAGTGAGAAGCAGGTTCCAGGCTGAACCAAGGCACCAGGTCCGCGGCTAGACCTGGGTGCCTGAAAGACCGGCGATGTTGGCCAAAGGGATGACGAACAACCAGTCTGGAGGAGTGTCAGATGGGAAACAGGAGGCATGGAACCTACACTAGCCCAAGGCCCATGGCTCCAGCTCCAATGCAGCAATCATGATTGTGGCAATGGTGGAGGCCAATTATAGAGTCGCCAGAGCCTATTACAGAGACTCCAGCTGATGTCAAGCTGTGACTGGAGGAATAGTGGAAGAAGGGTGCGAGAAAGAGAGAAAGATGAAATCTTGAATTATATTCAGTGCTTCAAGATGGTGCTGGAACATGGCGGCACTTTACGTATGACAAGGGAAAAAATGTTTTTCACTGTATTTTTGATGTACATGCAACAATAACTCTGAATCTGAATCTTTAAATCTAAATCTACTTATTGTACCAATTTTGGTTGTATTGAATGAATCTTAGTCACAATGCAACAGCTTACACTGATAATTACACAATGTACCTGATACAGTAGTTAATCTCATGAAAGCCTGCTAAAAGTCTTTGACATATCTTACAGCTTCAAGATATTTGAACTGGAAAGCTTTGAATCAAAGGTGGGCAAAGCTCAATAATTGCAAAGGGTTTCAATGAGAACTTATAAACAAGACAGTTCTGGAGGGAGGCTATAGTTCTGTGGCACACGAGCAGCTCTTTATTAAAACTATTCTCTGCAGGAAAGGTTGACCTTGTCATATTGATTGGCATGGTATACAATGAATGCCTCAATGACTGCATTTTGTTAACAGCAGCATGTTCACTTTTGCATCAAGGGTGCGTTTACATTTGTCTAAGGCTGATGTAGAGAAGATGCTGAATTCAACCATCCTGTTGAAGAGCCTGTGCTCCGCCACACGCAGATACTTGACTCGAAGAAACCATTGATCATTTGTGACTCATGTCAACATTAGAATGTGGAAACAGGATTTGAGGAGGGGAAATAACTGGGTGAGAATGGGGTTACAGTTATGATGTTCATAAAATTATGTGGTTTGAACTGAATCTATGGCAAGATACAATGGAAAGTCTCCTGTGGCATGTTCTCAAGACTGACAACATGTCATTACAAATCAAAGGGAGACTCAAAATGTATAACTGGGGCGATGGTGTAAGGTGTTCACAGTTGGAGTCAACATCAACAGTCTGCGTTCACAATAGTTCATCCCAGATAGGAGCTGTAGGTAATGTTTCTAAACATTGTACTGTTAACTCGCCATTTACTTTTAAAATGAAAGACAGTTGGATGCAAGAATTGCAAATCAGCAATTCAACCAAATGCAAGGATAATGTATTTTGTCTTGTGAAGGGGAGATGTGCGAAATGAGGTATTTTTGAGAAATGAAAACAGAAATTGCTGGAAGAGCTCAGCAGGTCTGGCAGCATCTGCAGAGAGAAATCAATGTTCATGTTTTAGTTCATCCTCAGAACTGTCCAGTTCTAACCCTAACCCTAACTGCCCAATTCTGAGGAAGGGTGGCTGGACCCAAAACATTCACTCTGATTTCTCTCCACAGATGCTGCCATTTCCTGCTGAGCTTTTCCAGCAATTTCTGGTTTTGTTTCTGATTTACAACATCCGCAGTTCTTTTGGTTACCATAGGTATTGTTGAGATCAGGTTTTCAGCTTCCCGACAAATCACTGAGTATCACAGACAGACAGCAGCTCTTTGTGGCCATCAGTCAGAAGAGAGTGCATGGTTTGTGAACTACCACGAGTTGATGTACAAGGAAGATGGTTTCTTGTTAAAGGTATGCAGCCCACATCCATTGAAGGATTCCATGAGATTGGTCCTGGTATGGCCAAAGGCACAGAATCATCAGGACAAGTTTTACTTGTGGTCAGAGATGAAGTGAACTCTCTGAAAACTGACAAAAGTACCTGGGTGCAGTCAGCCAAGTTTACCAGTCAGTGAAATAGGAACATATAAACCCATTGATAAGTGAGAACAACTGTGGACTGTTTGGTTTGAGGACTGTAACTCCGTGGAAATTGCAGTGTTTGATTTGGATTAAAGAAAATCATGTTCCTTCGTGGAATTTGGTTACGTTTCCTGCAGAGAGAAAACAGACTCTAATACGAATACTTGTCTTCTGTCACGTGTTTCAAAAAAACGTTTAGCTCTTAATTTGGGAGCTTGACATTTTTAAAAAACAGTTTGTAAAAATAGGGACCAAGCAGTCTACATGAGATTAAAGTAAAGTCATGTGTCAGAAATCTTTGCCTGTCTATTCCCAGCCCGAAACGTCGAATTTCCTATTCCTTGGATGCTGCCTAACCTGCTGTGCTTTAACCAGCAACACATTTTCAACTATTCACCAAGGAAGCCAAAGTCACAAGTTGCCCATTTCTAATTTGATGCACCTGTCTGACTGACGTGGCTCTCTTCCCTGGTCTGAGACTGGTACAGTTGGGAAAAGGAGCAAGTTAAACAGTCAGGGCAGGCAGGAACATCTCTACGACTATGACTCAATGTATCTGTTCCTTCATTAGCCACATCTTTTAAGACCCGATGCTTAAATCAATCAACATCCACTGATACATCAGTTTCTCTGGTGACTACTTTTGCTAAGTTCCTCTCTCTCTTCCACCAAATGATTTACGGCTAATATTGGAATGCTCTTTGTGTCCTGAAGTGTGAAACCAGAAGCAAAGGGCTGAATCTGCTGTTCTTTTGGCTGAGTGTGAGCTGCAATGAGATGTTTGTGGAACTTTTGACAGCATGTCAAAGAACAAAGAAAATTTACAGCCCAGGAACAGGCCCTTCGGCCCTCCAAGCCTGAGCTGATCCAAATCTACTGTCTAAACCTGTAAGTCAATTCCTAAGCATCTGTATCCCTCTGTTCCCCACCTACTCATGCATCTGTCTAGACGCATCTTAAGTGAATCTATTGTGCCTGTCTCTGTCATCCCTGCTGGCAACGAGTTCCAGACATCCACCCCCCTCTGTGTGAAGTACTTGCTGTATGTATCCCCTTAAACTTTCCACCTCTCACCTTGAAACCGTGACCTCTCATTATTGAATCCTTCACCCTGGGAAATGGTTCTCTCTATCTACCCTGACTATACCCTTCATGATTTTGTAAACCTCTATCAGGTGCCCCATCAATCTCCTTTTTTCTAGTGAAAATAAACCTAACCTACTCAACCTCTCTTCATAGCTAGTGTCAAGTGTACTTCCTTCCCAAACTTGCTTCATTAACAACCGATCCCGCCACAATGGTTTTCCTGACATCCTGATCCATCTGAGACTGTGCCAATGCTGGGATATTCCGTAATTAACCAGCAACCCTTGCCCAGAATTTTAAAGCCCGGAGGGCATCCAGACAAGTGCCATTAGTCCAGAGCTGCCCCACACAGTTCCCAATATTCATCTGGACATGAAAAAATTAGCATCACGCTTTGTGGGCCGGGACCTAGAAACTCTGCTCGACAACGTGAGAGGAGACAGGACTTCATCCTTTTCTAGGACTAGTCACTGAGGCCATCACACCAGATCACGCCAACCTGGTCTGAGGTTGCCATCAAGTTTGTCGTAGTCTCAGCCATCTGGAAGAATGCTCGGAACTTGTAGGAAAATTGTCAGTGTCCTTCTCAGGTCAATGTGCCTATCTTCTGTCCAATATCTCATGCTCTATCTCTGCTACTGGACCCATCTCCCACCAAGGTTCATGCTCTACTGCTCTCACTATTGCTTGCAACATCTTCCATCATTTGCTGTTACCAGCACAAACCCTGATAGCAGGCACCCTACATGCTCTTGACACTGTTTAATCACAAGCTCAGGACACCTCCTCGTGTGGACAAAATGTCACATCTATGCCACCCACGTGCACCTCCTTTAATACTTGCCTCTCTCTCATTCCAAGAGGAAAGAAGTCTCCAATATGGCAGAAAAATAATGGTGCTTGGCCTTACGTGGAGAACACTAGGATTCTAACTGCCTGTGTGAGTGACTGACCATGTCAAACTGCTGGACTGGCATCAGGGGCTGGTCCTGACATTGTGCCAGCACCTCTTTGTGAAGGCTGTCCTGCTTTTCTTGACTGAAAACTCCTGACAACTAGAACAAGTTTCCTGCCTTTGTGTCGGTCTAATATGACCCTGGGAGTGCTAGCTCGGGGGAATAGCACAACAGCAAGGAAAGTGAATGGAAGGCAGTGATACTGTGAGACTCGGAGTGAGTGAACAATATGACAGCAGGCAAAGAGCCATAGAAGCAGCCTGCTCTAGTCCATAAGTGATTTTGTGTCTTTGAGCACGCAACTGTTACAGCTGCTGGTGCAGCCTGAGGTTCAGGACTGAAGTGCATAAGCATTGTGCAAGTGGAATGAAGATATGTCATGATGATTCTTAAAAAAAATGATACATTTGGGAGATGCCAATGCCCCTGGATATGGGTATGTGTGTGTCCAGTGTCTATGGAGTGTTTCCAGAGATATTGGTGCTCAAGGTCCAACTTGGAGGTTCTTTGGAGTCAGCTGCCAGATACCTGCTCTGATTCCCTTGTCAGGATTTCCTGATGTTGAGCTTGTTTGGTGCATTTGGTAAAGTGGAGGCTGAATATTAATAAGGTGATTGGGCTGTTAACAAGGCATTTAATGAACCACTAAGTACTCTCCCAACATTGGCACGAGTGAGAAACTCCCCACACCACCATACAAAAGTATAAAACATGGTGCAAAATGTCAAGATTGGCTTTGTCAGATGTCTCACCCAATTCTACCACCAATCTCATCATCGCCCATCCTCCAAATACTTTTTCATTTTCTCCATCATTTCCTTATTATCTCTCCATTCTGACTCCCTTGAGGACCAACACTCACTTCACTTGGTCTTTTATGTTTTATACATCTGTGGAAACTCTTCCTATCTGTTTCCACCTTTGTAGCCAGCTTTCTGTCGTAATTAATTTCCTTCTCCTGATTAATCTTCGAGTCATGCTCTGCTAGTATTTGTATTCTTACCAAATACCTGACCTCTCACACATTTTTCAGCAGTTTGATGCTTTTTTCTTAAGTTGATGCCTTCTGTGACAAAAAAGAATTCAGAAATATGCACTCGGTGTCACTATTGAACTCTTCCAAGCCTGGTTTGCAGTTCATTTCAGTGAGTTCATCTTGTATAACAGCGCAGTTGCCCTTTGTCTGCTAAAAGCATTTTACAGTAAATGAAACACTTTTCTGTTGTAATCACCATTGCAATATTACAAATGCAGGAATCAATTATTCACAGTAAGATCTCACAAACACAATGTGGGAATGCCATGACAATGTGCTGTTCAGTATTAATATTGACCCAAGACACTGGGAGAGAGGGACAGGCCCTTCTTCACAGTAGCAACTGTCAGCTCTTTTACGTCAACCTCAAAGAACAGATGAGACCTCTGTTTAATGTCTCATCCAAAAAATGATGAACCCGACAGTGCAGCATTCCCTCAGTGTTGACCATCATTCTGGACAAAACAGTGGCTTGACTGGTTCACTCCCTCAACTGTGTGTCCGATCTATAAGACACACTGCAGAAATTAACCAATGTTCTTTCAACAGCACCTTCCAAATCTGCCATCTCAATCACCCAAAATGACAAGGGCAGTTTATGTGTGGGAACACCACCATCTGCAAATTCTCATCTGAGCCAGTCATTATCCTGACTTGGAAATGTATTACTGTTCCTTCGCTGTTGCTGCCTTAAAATCTTGGACTTCCTTTCCAAACAGTATATGCATACACTCCAAAGTGTATGCAACGGTTCAAGGAAACAGCTCCCCACAACCTTCTCATGATGACTTGGGGCGATCAATAAGGACTCTCACATCCAGTGACCAAATGAAAAATAGACCTGATAATTCAGCATTCCGTCAGTACTGATCCTCCAACAGTAGAGGCGCACTGACAGTTGAACTCTGCCTCAATATTGTCCTTCCTCTGAAAAAGCAGAGGTCCTGAGTTCTGACCTGTGAAAAGCAACACACTCTCAGTACAGTCCCTTTCACAATGCAGTGTTCTCTTCAGAATGAAACTCTGACTTTTTTTATTTTAAAAATATATTCTAGGTACTCTATTCATAAACACATCTTTATATAAAAACATGTTCACTAAAGCACTCTGATTCTGCACAGTCATAGGATCATACAGTTGCAGAGATATCCAGCACGGAAACAGACCCTTTGGCCCAACTCGTCCATGCCAACCAGATATCCTAAATTAATCTAGTCCTCTTTGCCAGCACTTGGCCCATATCCCTCTAAACCCGTCCTATTCATACACCCATCCAGATGCCTTTTAAGTGTTGTCATTGTACCAGCCTCCACCACATCCTCTGGCAGCTCATTCCATACAGGCATCACCCTTTGTGTGAAAAAGTTGTCCCTTATTTCGCTTGTAGATTTTTTTCTCTCTCACCCTAAACCTATGTCCTCTCGTTCTGAACTCCTCTGCTATGGGGGAAAAAAAATTGACTATGCAATTCATGATTTTATAAACCTTTGTAAGGTCACCCCTCAGCCTCAGATGCTCTGGGGAAAACAGCCTCAGCCTATGTAATCACTCCCTGCGGTTCAAACCCTCCAACCCTGGCAACACCTTTGTAAATCATTTCTGAACCCTTTCAGGTTTCACAACATCCTTCCTACAGGAGGGAGACCAATGTCTACATATGGAGAACAAAACAACCCTAAAGTGTTTCTTACTTATACAAGACTGTATTTACATACTTTTAAGGCATTGGAAAGGTCACTGTTTGAGTAGTACACACCTGACTATTTCTTAAATCCTCTCAATGGAACAATAAAACAGAATCCCATCTTTGGTGTATGAATCGAACAAGGAGCTGGCAATGTATTCATAGAGTTGCTGCATAATGCAAGTGTAAATTTCTTTTTCTTTGTCTCTGAGGTTCATGCAGTGATTGCAATAAAGTCAGCCAGGGCGACCTCACAAAAATCTTGAGTTCCCTGACTGGGGCTGTTAAGCTGGTTCAATCAGGGAGCCCTGGCTGATAGATAAGAACAGGAGTCTCACAGAGTCTGTTCACTCTGAGAGTTGCCTCTGAGGAAGTGTCAAGTACAATGCATAAAGGGTGGCTTGATGGGATTCCAGCCTCTGTGGTGTTATTTCAGTTCAGAATGTTGTTTTTGTATGTTTCAGTCCCTCAAAGAAATAGCTGCCTCAGTTGTCATGACCATCCTACTGTGTGTGTCTAACTGACATCATTTCTGTCACACTTTGCTGTGCCCAGCTTTAAAATCTGGTTTATTCCATTCTGTATTGCCAAGGTTACACATTCACCTCCTGACACTGTCTTATTCACAGTCCTCCCTGCTGTGATAAGAAGCCTGTCTGGAAGCACTATGTGACTCTCTCGAATGCGTTTCAAACAAGCACAACAATTTCTCACATCATGTCTTTAACAATAGTGGATTGCCCTCAGGCGTTGAACTGGACCATAGTCAACACTGAGTCACAGAACATAAATTGCAGCAGGATTGGTCCAATCAGCCTTGCAGCTAGCTCTGCCATTCAACAAGATCAGGGCTGATTGTGACAGTTTACTTTCCTGCCTGCCCACCACAACCCATTTCCATGTGTGCCAAAATAGATCCACCTTAGCCTTGAATATATTATGCAATCTACCGCACTGCACCATCGGAAAGAATTCCAAAATCTGTCAGCCCTCTGAAATTCTTCCTCCTCTTCTTCTTTCATGGGAGATCTCTCATTTTTAAAACTGCCCCAAACTGAAAATGCCCCTGTAAGGGGAAGCATCGACCAGGTTAAACCTCCTCAGGACTTCGGCTTCACATCTAGGATCCAATGAGTAAAGTCCAAACATGTTTAACGTTTCTTATTGGACAATTTCTTCATTATAGCAAGCAATCTGGTAGATAGCAGTGTCAGAAACTCCGACTCGAGTTCTGAGTCAAAGCCCTTGAAGCTGCAGATACCAACATTCAATGGCGTTAACTTCACTGAATCCCCACTGTCAACACCGGAGGATTCCCACCAACCATCAACTGAATTGGAAGAACCATATATGTACCGCCGGCTACAAGAGTAGGTCAGAGGCTAGGAATCTTTGACAGAGTAACCCACTCCCTGACTCCCCATATCTTGTTCACCACCTAAAAGGCACAAGTCAGCAGCGTGATGGAAAACTCCCTGTTTGCCTGGATGAGTGCAGCTCCAACAACACCCATTCAAGACAAAGCACCCACTTGATTGTCACTATAATCAAAAACATTCACTCCTTCAACCAGTGATGCATTCTCGCAGCAGTGTGTATTACCTGCAAGATGCACAGCAGAAAATCACCGAGGATCCAAAGAAAGAACTTTCCAAACCTACAACTGTTACTATCTATAAGGCCAAGAGCACCTGACAGATAGGTACATGACCACCTGCAAGTTCCCCTCCAAACACTCACCATCCTGACTTGGAAATATATTGCAGTTTGTTCAGTGTCACGGAGTCAAACTTCAGTCACTCTCTCCCTCAAGGTATTCTTCAAAGTTCAAGAAAGCAGCTCATCAGCACCTTATCAAGGGCAGGTTGGCTTGAACAATAAATGGTGGCCCAACCAGCAACACCCCCAATCCATGGATGAAGAAAAAAGAAAGCATAATGCCATGAATACAGGAAATGTGAATAATCAGATATGGCAGCATCTATGGAGGGAGGAACTGAATTACTGCTTTGAGTCCCGTGATGCTGGAACTACCTCCCTCAGGGAATTGTGGGTGGACCACCAACAATTGAGCTGCAGAGGTTCAAGAAGGCACTGCACCACCATCTTCACAAGGGGAACCCGGGATAGGCAATAAACGCTGGACTAGTCAGCGGCAGCCATGTCCCATGGGTAAAGAATGATCCAGGATAAAGTAACCTGGGTTATTTGAAAAAAAAGGGCGGCACGGTGGCACAGTGGTTAGCACTGCTGCCTCACAGCGCCTGAGACCCGGGTTCAATTCCCGACTCAGGCAACTGACTGTGTGGAGTTTGCACGTTCTCCCCGTGTCTGCGTGGGTTTCCTCCGGGTGCTCCGGTTTCCTCCCACAGTCCAAAGATGTGCGGGTCAGGTGAATTGGCCATGCTAAATTGCCCGTAGTGTTAGGTAAGGGGTAAATGTAGGGGTATGGGTGGGTTGCGCTTCGGCGGGTCGGTGTGGACTTGTTGGGCCGAAGGGCCTGTTTCCACACTGTAAGTAATCTAATCTAATCTAATCTAATCTAACCCACTTGACTGGCACTGCATTCACAAATATCTCCCTCCAACATTTATGCTCAGTAGCAGCAGTGTGTAATATTTACAAGATGCACTGCAGAAACTCAGCAAGGCTCCTTAGACATGATGTTCCAAACCCTGAGGAAGCGTCACTCCATCGGAAACGTTTACTCTGATTTCTCTTCACAGCTGCCAGACCTGCTGAGCTTTGTTTCTGATTCACAACATCAGCTTTCACCTTCCAAACCCACAACCACTTCCATTGAGAAAAAGGGCAGCAGATACATGGGAACACCACCAGTTGCAGGTCCCCTTCTAAGCCATTTACCATCATTGCCATTCCTTTATTGTTCCTGGGTCATAATCCTGGAACTCCCTTTCTAATAACACTACACCTAGGGTGTAGGTTTGCTCGCTGAGCTGTAGGTTTGATATCCAGACGTTTCATTACCTGTCTAGGTAACATCATCAGTGGCAACCTCCAAGTGAAGGGAAGCTGTCGTCTCCTGCTTTCTATTTATATCTTTCTCCTGGATGGGGTTCCTGGGGTTTGTGGTGATGTCATTTCCTGTCCGTTTTCTGAGGGGTTGATAGATGGTATCTAGATCTATGTGTTTGTTTATGGTGTTGTGGTTGGAGTGCCAGGCCTCTAGGAATTCTTTGGCATGTCTTTGCTTAGCTTGTCCCAGGATAGATGTGCTGTCCCAGTCGAAATGGTGGTTTTTTTCATTCATGTGTAGGGTTATGAGGGAGAGGGGGTCGTGTCTTTTTGTGGCTAGCTGGTGTTCGTGTATCCTGGTGGCTAACTTTCTTCCTGTTTGTCCTACGTAGTGTTTGTGGCAGTCCTTGCATGGAATTTTGTAGATGACGTTGGTTTTGTTCATGGGTTGTACTGGGTCTTTTAAGTCTTTTAGGCCTGGCACTCCAATCACAATGCCATAAACAAACACATAGATCTAGATACCATCTATCAACTCCTCAGAAAACGGACAGGAAATGACATCACCACAAACCCCAGGAACCCCATCCAGGAGAAAGATATAAATAGCAAGCAGGAGACGACAGCTTCCCTTCACTTGGAGGTCGCCACTGATGATGTTACCTAGCCAGGTAATGAAACGTCTGGATATCAAACCTACAGCTCAGCGAGCAAACCTACACCCTAAACCTCAACCTGAGCTACAAACCTTCACAAACCTTACACATACACCTAATGGATTGCAGTGGTCCAAACAAATGGATCAGATCTCAGCTCTGCAGTCCTGCCACATTCCATCATGAATGGTGGTGGGCAATCAAACACCCACTGTAGGAGGAAGCTTCACGAATATCTCCATCCTCAGTGATGAGGGTCTCCATACATCAGTGCAAAAGATAAGGCTGAAGCATTCACAACAAACAGAAGTACTGATGAGATAATCCAGCTCAGCCTCCTCTGGATGTCACTTGAGTCACAGATACCAGTCTTTAGCCAATTCAGTTCTCACCACAAGATATCAAGAAATGGCTGACGGTACTGGATACTGCAAAAACTATGGGCCCTGACAACATTCCAGCAAGAGGACTGAAGGCATGAGCTCTGGAAAGCACAGCTCCCTGAGCCAAGTTATTCTTGTATAGCTTCACAGTGGCACGTACGCAACAATGTAGAAAACTGTCCAGGGATGTCCTGTACTCAAAAGCAGCACAGATCAAACCCAGCTAATTACTGCACTATTTATCAAATCTTGCTCATCAGTGAAGTGATGGAAGGTGTCACCAACAGCACAAACAAACAGAACTTGCTCAGCAATGACCTAATCTCTGAGATCCAGTTGAGGTTCTGCCAGAGCCACTCAGTTCTAGGCTTTTATTCCTAATTTATTCTGGACACCAGTAACACACAGGCAGTTCTGACAACAGCCTTTACCAGATGTTCTTTATTAAAGAAAAGTCTCCTTCAAAAACTATTGCAAACATCTTGTCCATACAATACGGTCAATCACAAGTTCATCCGTTGACATGGTCTTATTGAAGATCAGGCCAGATAGGTGGTCAGCCTGCTCTGTCCCATCTTCTAGCTTCTGATCAGATGATCGTTTCCCTCAGCGAGCTAAATTGTGCTGTGAATCAATTTTTTTCATACCTTTTTGCCACACAGACAAGCTGTGTTTTCAAATGCTCACATTGTCCAGTCTTCAGCAAATGATAAAGTTGACCACTGACAAACATCACAAATGTGTCATTTCCCATGACGAGTTGACTTAATTAACTGATTTGGACTTGCTTGTGTTTCCATGGAAACATCCGTATTTCTTGCTTTTAATGAACTTCAACCTCAATAGTAGCTTGCTCATGCTTTGTCTCATCCAATTATTTGTGCCATACTTAATTGAAATTCAGCAGATAATTCACATTATTGCATCTGATTCACTGTATCTGTTTCAAACAAGGGTTTTTCCAGAGTTACAGTCATTATTTGCTGAGTTATAAGAGTTGATGGAAATTGGCCATGCTCAATTGCCCACAGTGTTAGGTGAAGGGGTAAATGTAGGGGAATGGGTCTGGGTGGGTTAGGCTTCAGCCGGTCAGTATGGACTTGTTGGGCCGAAGAGCCTGCTTCCACACTGTAAGTAATCTAACTTTGGTGAGACCTCTTCTGGAATACTATGTTGAGTTCTGGTCACCCAGTTATGAGAAGGATGTTATTAAACAGAAGAGATTTACGAGGACGTTGTTGATGGATAGCTGGGACTTTTTTCACTGGAACATAGGAGGTTGAAAGTCGACTGTCGAGAGTTTTATAGAGTAATGAGGGGCATAGACAGAGCTAATGGTAGTTATCTTTTGCCTGAGATTGGGGATTTCAAGATTAGAGGTGGGCATTTTTAAGGTGAGAGGAGAGAGATTTAAAAAAGACAATACAGCATTTTCTTTTTACACAGAGGGTGGAGTGCATGTGAAATGAACTTCCTGAGGGAGTGGTGGATATCGGTATAATTACAATGTTGAAAAGATATCCAACAGCACATGAATAGAAAAGGTTTGGTGGCAGATGTACCAAGAGGAGGCAGGTGGCTCCAGTTTAGGCTGGGATTATGATCAGCATGGACTGGTGGACTGAAGGGTTTGGTCCTGTGCTGGATGACTCTATGAGGTCTCATCAACACCTGTACAGTGATCAAAGAAGTTTCCGGTCACAATCTTCCATTGCTCTTGCATTAAACAATATCATTCTATCCTGAACTGTTTCTGTGCCTGCATACTACCTTTATGTGATTCATGTACCAGGGCACTCAGATCCCTCTGCATCACCACCATCACCATTTTGCAATCTCTCTCCATTCTATTCGTCCTCAAAGTGTACAAACTTATATCTCCTCACAATATTCCATTTGCTATTTTTTTTTACTAACAACCTGTCTGCAGTATATCATTTGCAGGCATTTTACCTCAGAATACAATGGGACCTTGATCAGATGGGCTGATGTATCAAGGAGTGGCAGATTTAATTTAGATCAATGTGGGAAGGCAAGTTAGAGCAGGACTTCTAATCCTAATGGTAAGATCCTGAAGAGTGTTGCTCAACAAAGACCTTGGAGTGCAGGTTCATATTTCCTTGAAAGAGGAGTTGCAAATAGGCAGGATCATGAAGAAGGCGTTTGGTACACTTGTCGTTATTGTTCAGTGTTTGGGAGGTCACATTGTGGCTACACAGGACATTGATTCAGTGACATTCAAGTTCTGGTCTCCTTGCTAGGGTGGATGCTGGGAAACTAAAAGGGTTCAGAAAAGATTTACAAGGATGCGGCCAGGGGATGAGGGTTTGAGCTATAGGGAGAGGCTGGGGCTATTTTCCCTGGAACGTCAGAGGCTGAGGGGTGTCGTTACAGAGGTTTTAGAAAATCATGAGGGGCGTGGATGGGGTGAATAGCCAAGATCTTTTCCCCAGGGAAGGTAGTCCAAAACTAGAGGTCATGGGTTGAAGGTGAGAGGGGCAAGATTTAAAAAGGATGTAAAGGGCAACTTTTATATGTAGAGGGTAGTACGTGTATGGAATGAGCTGCCAGAAGAAGTAGTGGAGGCTGGTACAATGACAACATTTAAGCATGTAGATGGGTTTATGAACAAGAAGGCTTTAGGGGGATATGGGCCAAATGCTTGCAGATGGGACTAGATTATTTTCAGATAGCTTGTCGGTATGGATGAGTTGGACCGAAGAGTCTGTTTCCCTTCTGCACAGCTGTATGGCTCTGTGACCCTAACTCTCTATTTCCAGATCTGATGGCCTACAGACTTCTTTCCTTTTTCTCTTTCCTGGATTTCTTAACAATCATTTTCAACACAAGTTCATTTTGATCATGACATTCATCTTTGCTCTTGATCAAGCTCCTGCTAATATCCTGTACGAGCTGTGTCCCTTGCCAGGCTTTTCCAGTACAGCTCCAACACTGGCATGTGCACAGCCAAGTGGAAAATTGCTCAGGTACAGCCTGTCCTCAAAATGCAGGACAGATCCAACCTACCCATAAATGCACCTTTGTTAACGTTGTACAAAGCTAGGGGATGAAAAATCAGAAAGAAGCAAAAATAACAATTTGGAGGACTCCAGACATAATTGTCCAAGAACAAGGGAGAAAGGCATTGTCAGTAATGTTACATCTTTAACTGAAACAGAAATCACTGGAGAAACTTAGCATCTGTAGAAAGAAAACAAAGTTAACATTTTGAGTGCAGTAACCCTCTTCAGAATTTCAGAATTATGACAACAAGAAATTAGGTGGTACTTGTTTTCCTTGCAGCAGAGGAGCCTGAGTGGGGTTATCATTGAAATCTGCAAAATTAGGAGAGGCACAGACCGGGTAAACAGGTAAAAACAATTCCCCTCGATGGAGGGACCAATGACTATGGACACAGCTTTACACCATGGGACAGAATGTTTAAAGAAGACATGAAGACCTTCTACTTCACCAACAGGATGGTGGGAATCTGGAACTTGGTGCCTACAAAGTGATAGAGACAGAAATCCTCGTAACATTTAAGAAGCCATGTCAAGGCATCCAAGGTATTGTCCAACTGCAAGGAAATGCAACGAGAAAAGTTTGGTGCTTGTTTTTCACTGGTGCAGACATGATGGTCTGACAAGCTTTCTTCTGTGCTGTGGATCTCTACCATCTTATGGCACTGTTACTGTAGTTACTAGAGATCTTATTTTCAACAAGGTAATGATGAGTGGCTCAGACAATATCTTGTTTTATTTGGTCTTCAACTCCTGAAAACAAAGCCTGACAAAAAGGACTGTTCAGCTGATCGCTCCCATCTCTGAAAGACAAACCTCTGTTGAGTTGAGACTGAAAATTAGTTTTTTCTCCTGAAAGATTGAATGAACATTTCAAGATGGCATTTTCTGAGCAAGCTAGGTCTCTCAAAACACCAGAGAAAACTATGCATGATTATTGACTTGAAGAATATATGCCAGTACTTTAAAGTGTGAGACGTTGGAACATGTTCTGCTTCAAGAACAACCTATTGGTCAAAGTGTTTGTTTTTCAGAAAGTCAGTCTCTACAGAAAAATCTTTTGTCATTTCTTTCCTCAAGAGAATGTATGTATTGTGCATGTGTTTACACATATGATTTCAGGATATTTATTAGACAAGCATTTATAATTTCATGTGACTGAGTATTTTCAATAACTCTTGCATCTTCATTGAAAAAAAATTGCTTTTGTCATAAAGTAAAAATATAGTTGACATAAAGGTATTTAATTGGCCATCTGAGCACCCAGGTAAGGTCTTCTTTTATTTTATGGCCCATGAGACGAGGGCAATAATGCACCCCTCTTTGTTATAACCCTTACATGTACAACCTCTCATCTGATAAATCCAAACTTCTGCTATACACTTCTGCTCAATCTCGGGATTATTTTACTGACCTAGTCAAAGACCAAAGAACAAAGAAGGAAGCACAATACAGAACAGGAACAGGCCCTTCAGCCCTTCTAGCCTGCACCACCACATTTTGCCCTTCAATGCTAAAACTGTCTTCACTAACAGGATCCGTATCTCTCTATTCCCTTCCTATTCATGTATTCGTCCAGCTGCTTCTTGAATGCTGCTGTTGTGTCTGCTTTCACCGCCTCCTCTGGCAGCATGTTCCAGGTACTTACCACACTTTGTGTGAAAAACATTCCTCGCACATCTTCTTTTAAATTTTCATCCTCACACCTTCAGCCAGTAATTGACCCTTCCTTCCTGGGGAAAAGCCTCATATTCTTAAGAAAGAGCTTGCATTTACATGGTATCTTTTAAAACTTCAGCATATCATCAAGTGTTTCATGATAAACTGAAGACCTTGAAGTATAGTCGCTGCTGTAATGGAAGAAACATAAATGATAAATTATACAATAGCAGTGTGACTATAATGATAAGCTTTTTAAAAATGACATCCAATGTGGTTTTTGGTCATACATTCCCTGTTCTTCTCGAAGCAATAGGTGTGGGATACCTCATGTCTACTGGAGAAAGCAAACAATTCCTCAGTTTCACATTTCATTTGAGAGTCGAAAGTGCAGTGCTGCCTCAGTACTGATCCTTTGACAGTGCAGAACTCTATCAGTTAATACTCCAACAGTGCAGTATTCCCTTAATGCTTATTCTTCAAGAGTGCAGTGCACCTCAGCACTGACCCTCCAACATTACTTCAAAGCACTGTTCTTCCAATAGTGTAGCATCTCCTCTGTATTGACCCTCCAACAATGCATTATGATCTCAGTCTGAATCCTCTGGAGGTTGAAACCACAATCTTCAGACTCAGAAGTGTTATCACAGATTTTGTTATATATTGTTAAATTTATCCAACGTTAAATGCACTTGCAACTCTGCGTTCTTATTCTTTCAAAACATATTGCTGTTGAAAATGTAAGTTCAATCTGCATCCCATGTCATACAGCGATTTATAGTGCTTTAAAGATTGTTCAACGATATCATCTTAAATTCCCTTCTGAAACGAAACATTCAGCCTTCTCATGATCTTTTCACCCAAATTTAAAATACTTGTTCACGTTTTTCCAACTCCGTTTAATAATAGGCGTGACGAACACAGTGTCAGGCTGGAGCTGAACTGGAGCACACTTGTCTGACAACCTGTGAACTGGTTTCACTGACTGGGAAAATATAAAAATATCAACACTGCGTCTCCGAATGTAGATTAGGCCCCAGAGAATCTAGCGGGATTGGTGTTCAGTTCACGTAAGCCCATTAAATCACACCACATTAACTGCACATTTTCTACACCATCTTTAAGAATCAGACTGCAAAACCATTGAAAGATGGAATCATGTTAAACGATGCATGTTCCTGTTCAGGCAATACTTACCTCAGTCGTTTTCAAAGAAGGACCCAAAAAATGAAAATGATCAATAATTGTATAATTTTTTAAAATTAAATTTATGAGGCTCCTTTGACTGCACCTTTCTCTACCACCAAGAAGCAAACGGACAGATATTCATGGGAACACCACCAATGACAAATTCCCCTCCAAGTCATGTACTGTTTTGATTTAGAAATATATCGGTTTCCCTTCACTGGGTCAAAATCTTGGAACTCCCTCCCTCACAGCATCCCACGAATGCATCAAAATCTCAAAAACTATAGTAATTTATGAAGGTAGCTCAACACCATTTTTTCAAGGATAATTAACAACTCTTTTTTTGGCCCACCCTGTGTTCTGCACACCACATGAATTAATACATTTTTACGAAGGCATTGTGTCTCAGAATATTAAAAAATTGGGTAAAATTTTGAAATGACCCAAAGTTTGAACAGAACGTTTGAGGGCATTTCACAGAGACCTTGAATTCTGGGGACCCATGTTTGAAAGACAATGCCCTATCCAGAAGCATTCAAAGTGCATTCATACTAAAATTTCCCAAAATCAAAAATGGAAATTATGATCACAGAGGTGATGAATAAGAAATGTTGCTCCCTTATGTGGAACTGTTAGAATTTCTTAGAAGCTGCTCTTCCAATGACAGCTTAATGCTGAACTCATCAGTAATAAACACAGGGGTGGGGGAAGAAACTGTCTGCTTTGTGGGAGCAGCAAGATGATATATGATGGCAGAGAGAGGCTGGTGGTGGAACCGGGGAAAAGCTGCCTGAGTTGTCAGGCCGGGGGTGGTGGGGAGGAACAAAAGCCATAGTGTGTGAAGTGAAGAGATGGAGGTTTCAGTTGGGGAAGACAGGAAGAGGAAAGGGAGGCAGCAAGGAATGGAGAGAGATGCTGCAATCGGTAAGAGAAGGGCGATGGCAAGGGGAGAAAGATGAAAGCTGCAAGATGGGGAAAGTTTGCTATCGAGTTTGAAAAGGAGGGGACAGAGAGTGGCTTGAAAGTGGAGAGAACAATTTTAAACTGGTCATTTAAATATTCAACTTAGTAAGATCCAGGGAAAAAACAAAGTGACCAAGGGAATGAACATCAGCAAACAAATGTGGAATCTCATGCTTAAAGCTGCTTTAGTTTAACGAAGTAGTGAATGACCATTGGGAATATTGATTTTTCTATTGGTTCTACTTGTGTAAATTCCAGTCCAAACTTCTCATGTGTTAACATCAATACAGAAAATAATGTTCCTACTTGACTGCAGCACCAAATAAAGGAGCCAGTGAGAATTTAAAAAGAGCCCTGGAAAACCAAAAATTAGTGCAAGCAAATCAAAAATTAACCCTGAAGAAAATTTCAAGAAGTGCCTTTAAAAAGATAAGATTTGACCTCTCCGATGCAGTTCACACTGGGTTTCTGCCTGGAATCAGAGTCCCAGTTGGAATTAAATAATGTCAAATAAATTTCAGCTGAGTTTGCAATTGGGAATTCAGAGCTTGCTGGAAATCACAACAATTTCGTTCATTCTTGAACAGTGGCTTGGTATTCAATTACAGAATAAACAGACCTTGGGGGTCGAATGAATCTGATTGTAGTTAGTCAGCTGATTCCCAAAACCCCACAGAGCTGTGAATTGGTTTGTTGGTCCCACTCGATGGCTTATTAAAATTGATCAGAAGGAAAGGCAATTGCTGTTCACTGCAGTTTGCAGTCTGCATCCTACTTTAAGACATTGTGTGATCAACTAAACCAGGCCAACATGAAAAAGGCCTGACTGCCCCTTGAGACTCCACGCAACACATATTCCAAGCAAACTGGCACTGCCTCTGTTCAATTGATATTAGGTCAAATGCTTTGCTTTATTATATGTGGCTGGAGGCGATGGACTTAATTTAGATCTGATATTTACATTAAAGGAGCAGAATAACAACTGAAAAATGTTATGTCTCTGTTTACATATCCTTTACACAGACAGATCTTTGGCATCCAGGTATTCCAGTGACTTGACAGGTGGTCTTGCCCAGGAGTGGTATGTCACGGCCCCACATGGCAGTCTTCTTTGGTAGCTGCTCCCGTCCCAGCATTCCTACAGCCCAGAATGGCAGTCTTGTCTCAGCTGAACCCTCAGGGCATTGCATCATTCCTTAATCAGCTTTCCCCGAACCCAGCAGCTGTTCACTGAATTGGGATGAACTTTGTCTTAATCCTTTTTTAACTATTATGTGTCATTGATATCGGCAGCGTGGTGAGGGTGACTTGTAAAATCTTTCACTGTATTTTTCATGTAAATGTACACATGACAATAAAGTTGTATTCTGTTCTATTCTATTCGATCAATCTCCTCTGTTACATTACTGACTGTCACACTCTACTACCTGCAGAAAAGGAGTCTGAAAGCAGATAAGACAGATAACACTGGCCAGAATTTACTAGCAATTAAAGTCACACTTAGCAGTTTCTAATTAGCTGCTGTGACCAGATTTGCCTTGAAGAGACAGACCTGACATCTGTAAAGTATGGATACAATGCAAGTTTCTATTTTCTCTCTTGTATTTGATCAGGTATTGGAGAAAGCCCACACAGTCACGTTTCCTTCATCAGCAACTGTCACGGCTTCAACACTTACTTTCTCAGCTCCCTTGGATGTCTTCTGAGTCCTGACTCCACCCCTTAGCAGCCTCCTAATTTCTAAAACCGTTTCCTATGTTTTGTTTTGAAGCAGCACAAAGCCTTTCAACTGTTCTACACTCCTCACTGAGCCACCAACTACTCAGTGTTGCTCGGCTGCCTTCCATGCAGGATAGCTGAAAATTTGCATTTTGAACATGGTGGATATTCATCTCTCCTTTCCACACTCAGTGATATTCAGACCCTGTCTGTCTAATTTGAATTCCTGATCAGTCACCTGTTATGGACTCCCTCAACACATTTCAAGAAGGTAGCCCAGACCCTAACTTTTCTGGTTGCATAAGTTGGCTTACAGTGAATGATCCAGGAGTGATTCAGCTGGCCCAACCACTCAGTTTATCAACGAAACAGAATTCATTCATGCATGAACAAAAGAAAACCAAATTTAGAATAACATAACTAGTTGAAAACTCAATTGATTCTATCGCAACTTGACGCTGCTCTTCCAAACACATGCGACATCTCCATAAACGTCCCCTTGGCAAAAAAAGAAAAAATCAAACACAGATTTTTACAGGAGAGATGTCAATGTGTGTGTGTGTGAGACAGAGAGAGAGACAGAGAGAGAGAGAGAGAGAGAGAGAGAGAGGATGAACACGGAGCAGTTTCTTTGACCAGCAGCCTCAAACAGACTGCCTGCTAAAACCAAATCAAACCAAAACAAAAAAAACTGGGAGAACAGGCCACTCCTCTTTTACTGTACAAATGCTTTTTTTTAAAAAAAGAAAACCTTAAAAGCCTTTCGGAAGTACATATTTCCAAACATATCGGAACTCTGCCTTTAAGACCCGTCTGAAAAAGAAACCAAGGACAATATAGGGATATTGTGAAACTTGAAAAGGTTCAGAAAAGATTGACAAGGATGTTCCCAGGGTTGGAAGGTTTGAGCACTAGGTAGAAGCTGAGCAGGCTTGGGCTGTTTTCTCTAGTGTGTCGGAGGCTGAGGGAGGATGTTATAGAAGTTTATAAAATCATGAGCAGTAAAGATAAGGAAAATAGACAAGGTCATTTCCCCAGGGTATAGGATCCCAAAATTGGAGAGTAGAGATTTAAAGTGAGAGGGAAAAGATTTAATAGGGACCTAAAGGGCAACTATTTCATGCAAAGGGTGGTCTGCACGTGGAATGAGCTGCCGGAGGAAGTGTTTGGAGGTTGGTACAATCACAACATATAAAATGCATCTCAATGGGTATATGAATAGCAAAAATTTAGAGGGAAATGGGCAAATGGGACTAGATTAGGTTAGTATATCTGGTTGGCATGGACGTGTTGAACTAAAGGGCTTGTTTCCATGCTGAACAGCTGAATGACTCTATAACACATGAGCTATGTTGATTGTGTTTTTTGTATGATTTGGAGATGCCGATGTTGGACTGAGGTGTACGATCGAGCCCTCCACTATCACCTGATGAAGGAGCGTCGTTCCGAAAGCGAGTGTGCTTCCAATTAAACCTGTTGGACTATAACCTGGTGTTGTGAGAGTTTTAACTTTGTTTTTTTAATGATTTGTAACACAATCCAATCCACAAGCTTAGAAATGATGAACATGAATAATCATAGAGCTACCTGTGGTCACTTTACATGCAGCATGAAATATATGGGTGACAGCTTAAATGGGGCACAATGGAAATTTTCAAAGAACCCAGTATATATGTCTTTTTTTCATTCTTCCCTCACGTGCTACGGATGTTGCTGGATAGCTCAGCATTTATTGACTAAATGGCAGCCCGGAATCAGTTACATTGCTGGACCGGGTTGGTGATGATTCGCCACGGCACATTCACCGCTGATGATTACTCACTGCCGGTTCACCACCAGCATTTCTCCACTGGGGTCGTTTGACCTCTGAGACAATTCACCACCAGAAATAGATAGATGGACTGATTGTTTTCCCTCCCCCCTGTTCTTTCATACTTCTCAGTCCCCTGTATTTATACAACAACATCCTACATATTGATAAAAAAAAGGTGAAATAAATATCATTTTATTGGTTTATACATAAAAATGAGTTACAAATGCTTGCGGTGGCGAATCGTTCTCGGCGGCCAATGGGCGGTGGCAAAGCATCCTTGGCGGTGAAAGGGCAGTGACCAATCAGTGGCAGCCAATTGGCGGGGCCAATGGTCCCATTCTATGCTGGACCTGGAGTTTTTTACAGGCCAGGAGAGATGAGGATAGCAGATTTCCCTATTCTAACGGGCAGTCTCACCATCTGCCATGGTGGGATTTCAACCCAAGGGCCCAGAACATGATCATGGGCTTCTGGATTGCGAGACCAGTGACATTCGCCCTATGCCACCACCTCCCTGATGCTTCATCTTATTGAAACAGTCAGTCCAGGACACACTGTGTCTAATATCTGAGAGAAAAAGTGTAAGACAGTACTTAGCAACTGTCTGACGCAAAACCAGATGGTTTACAAACTTGATGTTAAACTTGACTGTGAGTTAATTTCCAAACATATTTATGCCATCATTAAGTCGGCTTGTTTCCATCACTGTAACAGCTCCCAAATCCACCTTGTCACAACTTTTCTGTTTTTGAAACCCTTATCCATAGCTCAGTTACCTCTTAAAAAAAACTGCAGATGATGAAAATCTGAAACAAAAGCAGAATGTACTGAATAAACACTGAAGGTCTGAGAGCACTTCTGAAGAAGGAAAAGTGGGGACTGCAGGTGCTGGAGATCAGAGACGAGAGTGTGGTGCTCGAAAAGGACAATATGTCAGGCAGCATCCTAAGAGCAGGAGAATTGACATTTCAGGCATAAGCTCTTCATCAGGAGTTTCCTGCTCCTTGGATGCTGTCTGACCACCACACTCCCAACAGCATCTCTGAAGAGACAGCAGGGTTCACGTTTTGTGTGCAGTGACCTTTCTTCAGAATCATTTTGTTGAAGGGTCAGTGGAGTAAAACATGGACTCTACTTTCTCTGTACAGCTCCAGATAACCTCGAGGTTTGGCAAGTCTAGAGCTGCCATGGCTAGCTTCCTATAGTTTACCATCCATAAACATGAAGTAATCTCACATTCTACTGCCTGCGTCACAACTCATACCAAATTCTGTTCATCCCCACTGGCTTCCAGTTAACACCATAATTTTAAAATTCTCATCCCTGTTTTAAAATCCTCCCGTGGCCTCATGCCTTTTGCAAATCTTATCCAGCTCTGCATGCACCAAGGATCTCTGTGCTCTTGGAGAATTGCTGATTCCATCGCTCCAAAATTGCAGGCTATGCCACCAGCTGCTGGGGTCATGAACTCCAAAACCAGCAACAGTCAGCCTTTCCATCTCAACTGTTTGAATCAGATTTTGGAGCATGTTCCCAAGCTGGGAAGGTGACATTTTAACTAGTCCTTCAGGTTGCACAGAAAAGAACAGACTGAGCAAAATGGTTCAAAGAGCATTTTTAAAAAAAGTCTCAGTATCCCACGTCATGAGGTTAGGCAAAATGATTGACTTTGATCAATGTCAACTGAAGAGACCTGGACGATGTTCCTCGATCCAGTATTTAAATTCACTCCTGGAGAAGACCCTGCTATTTGCCTGACTGTGTTGATGTTGAAAATGATGGATGGTTTAAAACCTGCCTGATTTGCAGAGTTTTCATTGTGTCTTTTGGCACTGCAGTTTTTGGCACTGGTGATATAATTGATTATCATATTAAAAACCTCCATTGACAGAGACCAAAATAAACAATTAATCATCATGTTTGTGAACCAGGACTCACAGGCACTGCACACTCTGATTTAAACAATCATTAGCCTCAAGTTCCAGCAAACAACAACAATATTTTGTTTGGAAAATACTTGGACTTGCTTCATCACTTTGTCCAATCCAACGTGACAGAAAGAAGCCTTCCAGCACATCAAGGAAGTTAATCAATTAATCTCTTGTAGCCTTGCTCTTTGCTCATATTGCCCATACGTTTATGGACACATTCCAGACCAGAGCAACTCACTGAGTAAAAAACAAACCTCATCTTTCTTTTGTTTTGTCAATTAACTTAGGTCAATTTACTTTGGATCTTTAATCACTGTCAGTGGAAATAGTTTTGCCCTCTTTAGTCTGTCAAATTCCCTCATGACTTTAATGCCTCAATTAAATTTCTCCTTCACCTTCACTGCTGTAAGGAAAACAATTTCAACTTACCTTTCTCTGTATCAGGTTGACCTTCAGGTTGTCAATTTTGCAATCACATTGTTCCCCTGTAATTGAGTCCTGCTGTAAGGGAGAAGGGGACCTTCCTACCATCTCTAGCTCATGACAGCGATTTGATGTCACCATTTTAAGGAAGAGCACAAGAGTTCTCCACAGTGTCTCGGCCAAAACTTATTCCTGAGTCAGCACCAATGAGAACATTTTCTCTGGTCATTCTCCATTGATGGGACAAATTGTCTATAAGGTTTTCTGCATGATGTGATAAAATCCATTTTCTTCTGAGTCCATGTATGCTGTGGAAGTTAGCAGCCTTTGGAAACTGGAGCATTCAGGCACATTGAGGTCTGCTGCTGACAACCTTGGATTCTGCCCAACTGTCAGAGGAGGATATTCTGGAAGCATTTTAACAGGTCATTGAAAGCAGGTCAAGGGTTCATCAGCCAGTTTTAGTCAGTGACAAACTGAAGCAACTCAAGAAGGTGGTACTGTGCATGTGAAATGTCTCTGTTTACTGTGAGAAGTTGGGGTTCATGGAATTACAGGTGCTTTTTGCCATTAATATGATCAACATTTTCAGGATACAGGTGTTAATACTCTAATAGGTTTTACATTTACAGGATGGAGTTATCAGTTCATTGAAAAGGACTTGAAACTGGCCCGTGCAGATAGGTACTTGAGAATTGTCTGTTTAGTTGAGTGGTTTAGACCAAATGTAAAAAGTTAAAAATCACACAACACCAGATTATAATCCAACAGGTTTATTTGGAAGCACTAGCTTTCGGAGCGCTGCTCCTGAACCACCTGATGAAGGAGCAGCATTCTGAAAGCTAGTGCTTCCAAATAAACCTGTTGGATTATAATCTGGTGTTGTGTGATTTTTAACTTTGTACACCCACAGTTAGTGATTGCACACTGTTAACTTCCTTGACTTTGTAAAGTTCATTTTGTTTGTTCAAACCATGGAATGCGTGGCTTCATTGTCATTTAGCGACCTGGGATCTCTGAACTTGTTAACTTTACACAAAAAAGTTAATGCTTCTGACCAGAGATGTGACATAATTTGACAATCTCACCTGGATGTACAGCAATGACATCAGTGATTTTTCTTGAAGCACTTCATCAGCTGTGAAGTGTTTTGGGGGAACACCTGAGGTTAGGAAAGGCACTACTGTCATGTAAGGTCTTACTTTTTAAGATCTTTTCACCGAGTTATCAGGTAACTTTAACATCACTGCTTCTCATTTCTTGACTAGATGTTTTCAATAACTTTCACCAAGTGATCACTGCACAGAATTTGTAGGTAGTTCTGCTATGCAGACATATGCTCTCACCTTGATTTCTTGCTGATGAATCATTGTACATAAAAGCTATAAGTGACATCAAAGTCAATACATGGAATACAGATCTAAGCTAATGTTTGACTCAGCTCCTGAACTTCCTACATGTGACCAAAGCAGAGGCAAATTATCTGCAGATATGGAGATGGTGGCATAATAGGAATGTCACTTTACTTGTAATACAGAGCCCAGGCTAATGATCTGGGTAAATGAGTGTGGCCATAGCATGGAATTAAAACTTAGCCAAATGACAACTATGTAACAATCAGCATTTGTGCTTTAACTACATCTGGTTAACTAATATGTATTACTGAAGGAAATCTACCATTCTCACCTGGTCTGGCCAACAGTGACTCCAGTGCAGTATGGTTAACTTTTCGGGATAAGCAAATCACGTTGGACAAACCAACAATGCTCACTTCCCAAGAACAAGGGAAAAAAAACCTTCTTTCTCCTTGAGGCAAGGTTTCTTAATAATTATCCTGACATCTGCAAGCAAATGTGTCAGTGCAGCCAACAGCCACAGAACAATACAGCACATACGGACGATCACAATATTCCGGCATTTATCCTGTGAATGCTGATATACTGATTTTCACTCAGTTAGGAAAAATAGTTTTTGTAGAACAGTCGTCCATGGGAAGACATGTCTTGCACTTTCGCTCACTCTTGCATTCCTCAGAACTTTGGACACTTGAATACTGGTGGCAAAAAAAGCTATGTAGCAATGTTCCACAGAGTTCAGCTCTTGGATCATTGCTGTTAAACATTAACATCCTCCATTTAGCCTGAGAAATTCGAAGTATAAGAAGTAATCTGAAGTTTATAGATTACACCACATTGGATAAATATGAATGCTATGTGAACACTATTAAACTTGCAAAATGATTTTGAAATTGCTGAATAATCACCAATGCAGGTTTGTATTAGGTAGAATATTTTGGTGGGAAGATTAAGGAGGCAACAAGCTGTTGGGAAATTAGTGTCGAAATAGGTTGGAGGTGCATAGCAATCTGGGACACAAATAATGAAAATTCATCATTCAGGGTAATAAGCTCTTATAAAAATAAATACATTGAAATGGGCTTTATTTCTGGAGCAATAGAACTGAGTGGGTGGGGGTGGCTGGGGGAGGTGTTGTTGTGGTTTGAGAATGTTCTTTCGGTAGGTTTAAATTAATTCCGCAGGGGGATGGGAACCAAAGTCGTAGTTTCAGTATATGGGAGGTTGAGAATGGTGAAGTCAGAACTAAGATTTCAGGATCACAAGAAGACACTGGCAAGTGAGGTGAACTTGCAGCATGGGTTGGTACCTGGGATTTTGATGAGGTAAAAACAATGACTGCGGACGCTGGAAACCAGATTCTGGATTAGAGTGGTGCTGGAAGAGCACAGCAGCTCAGGCAGCATCTGAGGAGCAGCGAAATCGACGTTTCGGGCATAAGCCCTTCATCAGGAAAGCCCTTCATTCTGATGAAGGGCTTTTGCCCGAAACATCGATTCCACTGCTCCTTGGATGCTGCCTGACCTGCTGTGCTCTTCCAGCACCACTCTAATCCAGAATCTGGGATTTTGATGTTGAGGCCATTTCAAAGACATGGTTAGAGCAGGGGCAGGAATGATTGTTGCAAGTTCCAATATTAAGATGCTTCAGTAAGAGCAGAGAATTTGGTTAAACATGGGAAGGTGAGTCTTTGTTCGTCAAGGACAGTATAACGGTTGCAGAAGGACATTTGAGGACTCATCTACTGAGGTAGTATGGGTTGAGATTAGAAACAGGAAAGGAGAGGTTACACTGTTGGGAGTTTTCTATATGCCTCCAAATAGTTCGAGAGATGTAGAGGATAGGATAGAAAAGATGATCCTGATAGGAGCGAGAGTGACAGGGTAGTTGTTATAGGGGCCTTTAACTTTCCAACTATTGACTGGGAATACGACAGTTCAAGTACTTTAGATGGGTCAGTTGTTGTCCCAATGTGTGCAGGAGGGTTTCCTGACACAGTTTGTCGATAGGCCAACAAGGAATTTGACTCTGGCAATGAGCCCGGCCAAGTGTTAGATTTGGAGGTCTGTGAGCACTTTGGTGATAGTGACCACAATTCGGTTATGTTTCCTTTAGTGATGGAATGGCATGGGTAAATACTGTAGGGTAAAGGTTACAGCCTGGGGAAAGGCAATCATGATGCGACTAGGCAAGATTTAGGATGCATAAGGTGTGGAAGGAAACTGCAGGGATGGGCACAGTTGAAAGGTGGAACGTATTCAATGAACAGTTACCGCGGTCAGGCAGGCAGAAATCTCTAAGGCAAAAGTGAAGACTGCAGAAGCTGGAGATTAGACTGGAGGGTGTGGTGCTGGAAAAGCACAGCCAGTCAGGCAGCATCCGAGGAGCAGGTAAATCAACGTTTTGGGGAAAAGCCCTCCATCAGGAATGAGGCTGAGAGTTCAAAGTTTGGGAGAAGATTTGTAGCTCAGGTGCTCGTTGTTGTGGTTCTGTTCGCCGAGCTGGGAGTTTGTGTTGCAGACGTATCGTCCCCTGTCTAGGTGACATCCTCAGTGCTTGGGAGCCTCCTGTGAAGCGCTTCTGTGACCTTTCCTCCAGCATTTATAGTGGTTTGAATCTGCTGCTTCCGGTTGTCAGTTCCAGCTGTACGCTGCAGTGGTCGGTATATTGGGTCCAGGTCGATGTGTTTATTGATTGAATCTGTGGATGAGTGCCATGCCTCTAGGAATTCCCTGGCTGTTCTCTGTTTGGCTTGTCCTATAATAGTAGTGTTGTCCCAGTCGGATTCATGTTGTTTGTCATCTGAGTGTGTGGCTACTAAGGATAGCTGGTCGTGTCATTTCGTGCCTAGTTGGTGTTCATGTGTGGCTACTAAGGATAACTGGTCGTGTCATTTCGTGCCTAGTTGGTGTTCATGTGTGGCTACTAAGGATAACTGGACCAGTTATTCTTAGTAGCCACACATGAACACCAACTAGCCACGAAACGACACGACCAGCAATCCTTAGTAGCCACACACGCAGATGACAAGCAACATGAATTCGACTGGGACAACCCTACTGTTATAGGGCAAGCCAAACAGAGAACAGCCAGGGAATTCCTACAGGCATGGCACTCATCCACAGATTCAATCAACCAGCACAACGACCTGGACCCAATATACCGGCCACTGCAGCAGACAGCTGGAACTGACAACCGGAAGCAGCAGATTCAAACCACTACAAATGCCGGAGGAAAGATCACAGAAGCGCTTCACAGGAGGCCCCCAAGCACTGAGGATGTCACCTAGACAGGGGACGAAACGTCTGCAACACAAATTCCCAGCTCGGTGAACAGAACCACAACAATCAGGCTGGGAGTGCTGATAGGTGGTTGGAGGTGGAAGTAATGGTGATAGGTCAGAGAGGAGGGTGGAGCGGATAGGTGGGAAGGAAGATGGGCAGTTAGGATAGTTCAGAAGGAAGATGCTGAAGTGGAGGTTGGAACTTGGATAAGGTAGGGGGAGGGGAAATGTGGAAACTAGTGAAATCCACATTGATGCCTTGGCATTGGAAGGTCCTGAGGTAGAAGATGAGGCTTTCTTCCTCCAGGCCTCGGGTGGTTAGGGAGTGGCAACAAAGGAGGCCCAGGACCTGCATGTCCTTGGTGGAGTGGGAGGGGGAATTGAAGTGTTTGACCACAGGGCGGTGGGGTTGGTTGGTGCGGGGGCCCCGGACATGTTCTCTGAAGCACTGTGCGAGTAGGCATCCTGCCTCCCCGATGTAGAGGAGACCGCATCGGGAGCAACGGATACAGTAAATGACATGTGTGGAAGTGCAGGTAAAACTCTGATGGATGTGTGCGGCTTCCTTGGGGCCTTGAACGGAGGTTGAGGGAAGAGCTGTGTGTGCAGGATTTGCAATTCCTGTGATGCCGGGAGAGGAGGGTGGTTTGTTGGGGGGGCGTGGACCTGACCAGGCAGTCGCAGAGGGAACGGTCTTCATGGAAAGTGGATAGGGGTGGGGAGGGAAATATACCTCTGGTGGTGAGGTCTGTTTGTAGTGGCAGAAATGGCAGAGGAAGATGCGATATATACAGAGGTTGGTGGGGTGGAAAATGAGCATGGTGGGGATTCTGTACTCGTTGCAGCTGGGTGGGTGGGGTTCGAGGGCAGAGGTGCGGGAAGTGGATGAGACGCATTGGAGGCATCATCAACCAAGTGGGAGGGGAAATTGTGATCTTTAAAGAAGGAGGTCATCTGGTGTGTTCTGTGGTGGAACTGGTCCTCCTGGGAGCAGATGCAGCAGAGGCGGAGGAATTGGGAATAAGGGATAGTATATTTACACAAGGCAGGGTGGGAGGAAGTGTAACCCAGGTAGCTGTGGGAGTCAGTGGGTTTGTAGAAGATATCAGTGTTGGGTCAGTCACCGTTGATGGAGATGGAGAAGTCCAGGAAGGGGAGGGAGGTGTCTGAGATAGTCCAGGTGAACTTAAGGTTGGGGTGGAATGTGTTGGTGAAGCTGTTGAATTGTTCAACCTCCTCTTGGGAGCACGAGGTGGCGCTGATGGAACCATCAATGTAGCGGAGGAAGAGGTGGGGAGTGGTGTTGGTCTAACTACGAAAAATAGACCGTTCCATGTACCCCTGGAAGAAGTGGGAGGATTCAAAGGAGAAATTGTTGAGGGTGAGGACAAGTTCGGCCAAATGAATAAGAGTGTCAGTGGAAGGGTACTGGTGGAGACGTCGGGAGAGGAAGAAATGGAGGGATTGGAGGCCCAGGTCATGGCAGATGGAGGTGAATAGGGACTGGATGTCCATCGTGAAGATGAGGCATTGGGGTCCAGGGAAACAGAAGTCTTGGAGGAGGTGGAGGGAGTGGGTGGTGTCCTGAATGCACGTGGGGAGTTCCTGGACTAGGGGGATAGGACAGTATCGAAGTATGTGGAGATGAATTTAGTGGGTCAGGCGCAGATTGAGACAATGGGTTGGCTGGGGTAGTCAGGCTTGTGGATCTGGGTAGGAGGTAGAACTGGGCGGTGCATAGTTCCTGAACTATAAGATTGGAAGCTATGGAAGCTGTGAGTTGAATCTCTTGTCAAGAGGAAGAAGAAGGCTTATGTTAGGATGAGATGTGATGGCTCAGTTATGGAGCTTGAGAGTTAAGAGTTAGCCTGAAGAAAGAGCTAAGAAGAGGCAGGAGGAGGCATGAAAAGCTGTTGGCGTATCGGATCAAGGAAAACCCTAAGGATTCCTACAGGTGTATCAGGAATAAAAGAATGACGAGAGAAAGATTATAGTAGTTGGAAGTTGTGCGTAGAGACAGAGGAGATAGGGGAAGTGCTAAATGAATACTTTTTGTCCGCATTCAAACTGAAAAAAGACAATGTGTTTGAGGAGAATACTGAGATGCAGGTTATTAGACTAAATGGGACTGAGGTGCTCAAGGAGGAGTTGTTCTGGAAAGTGTAAAAATAGATAAATCCCCTGGTCCGGATGGGATTTATCCTAGGATGCTCTGAGAAGCCAGGGACGACAATGCAGAGACTTTGGCATTGATCTTTATGTTGTCATTGTCTCCAGGAATAGTGCCAGAAGACTGGAGGATAGCAAATGTTGTTCCCTTGTTCAAGAAGGGGAGTAGGGACAACCCTGGAAATTATAGACCAGGGAGCCTTACTTTGGTGGTGGGTAAATTGTTGGAAAAGGTTACAAATAGACAGGATTTACAATCATCTTGAGAGGAATAAGTTGATTCAGAATAGTCAGCATGGTTTTGTGAAGGGTAGGTCATGCCTCACAAGTCTTAATGAGTTCCGTGAGAAGATGATCAAACTGGTGGATGAGGGTAAATCATTGATGTGGTGTATATGGATTTCAGTAAGGTGTTTGATAAGGTTCCCATGGTAAAATAAGGCATGGATTGAGGGTGATTGAGTGGTTTGGATCAGACATTGGTTGAAAGAAGACAGAGGGTGGTGGTTGATGGGAAATATTCATACTGGAGTTCAGTTACTAGTGGTGTACCACAAGGATCTATTTTGTGTCCACTGTTGTTTATCATTTTTATAAATGACCTAGATGAGGGCATAGAAGGGTGGGTTCGTAAATTTGCAGATGACATTAAGGTCGGTAGAATTGTGATAGTGATGAAAGATGTTGTGGGTTACAAAGAGACATGGAAAAGCTGCATAGCTGGGTTGGGAGGTGGTAAATGGAGTTTAATGCAGAAAAGTGTGAGGTCATAGAGTCATAGAGATGTACAGCATGGAAAGAGACCCTTCGGTCCAACTTGTCCATGCTAACTAGATATCTCAACCCAACCTAGTCCCACCTGCTAGCACCTATATCCCTCCAAACACTTCCTATTCATATACCCATCCAGATGCCTTTTAAATGTTGCAATTGTACTATCCTCCACCACATCCACTGGCAGTTCATTCCATACACATGCCACCCTCTGAGTGAAAAAGTTGCCCCTTAGGTCCCTTTTATATCTTTCCCCCTCACCCTAAAACTATGTCCTCTAGTTCTGGACTCCCCCACCACAGGGAAAAGACTTTGTCTATTTATCCTATCCATGCCCTAGCCTATTCAACCTCTCCCAATAGCTCAAATCCTCCAACCCTGGCAACATCCTTGTAAATTTTTTCTGAACTCTTTCAAGTTTCACAACATCCTTCCTATAGGAGGGAGACCAGAACAGCAGGCAATATTCCAACAGTGGCCTAACCAATGCCATGTACAGCTGCAACATGACCTCCCAATTCCTGTACTCAACACTCTGACCAATAAAGGAAAGCATACCAAACGCCTTCTTCACTATCCTATCTACCTGCTACTCCACTTTCAAGGAGCTATGAACCTGCACTCCAAGGTCTCTTTGTTCAGCAACATTCCCTAGGATCTTACCTTTAAGTGTAGAAGTCCTACTAAGATTTGCTTGTGATTCACTTTGGAATGAGTAATAGGAATGCAGAGTACTGGGCTAATGGTAAGATTCTTGGTTGTGTAGATGAGCAGAGAAATCTTGGTGTCCAGGTACATAGATCCTTGAAAGTTGCCACCCAGGTTGATAGTGTTGTTAAGAAGGCATATGGTGTACTACCTTTTGTTGGTAGAGGGACTGAGTTTCAGAACTATGAGATCATGTTGCAGCTGTACATAACTTTGGTGCAGCCAAACTTGGAGTATTGCATACAGTTCTGGGCACTGCATTATGGAAGCTTTGGAAAGGGTTCAGAGGAGATTTACCAGGATGTTGCCTGGTATGGAGGGAAGGTATTATGAGTAAAGGTTGAGGGGCTTGAGGCTGTTTTGTCAGAGAGAAGAAGGTTGAGAGGTGACTTTAGTGAGACATGTAAGATAATCAGAGGATTAGATAGGGTGGACAGTGAGAGCCTTTTTCCTTGGATGGTGACGGCTAGCATGAGGGACATAACTTTAAATTGAGGGGAGATCAATATAGGACAGATGTTAGAGGTAGTTTCTTTACTCAAAGAGTAGTCGGGGCGTGGAACGCACTGCCTGCAGCAGTAGTAGTAGATTTGCCAACTTTAAGAGCATTTAGATGGTCACTGGATAGGCATATGGATGAGAATGGAATAGTGTGGGTTAGATGGGCTTCAGATTGGTTCCACAGATCAGCGCAACATCAAAGGCTGAAGGGCCTGTATTGTGCTGTAATGTTCTATGTTCTACGTTCTAACTTCTCGTGAGCCTTGGTTAAACCACACTTCGAATCTTGTGCATAGATCAGGCCTCCAGAATCAAAGAAGGAAACTGAAGCACAGGAGAAGGTGTGAAAAAACCGTTATTAGCATGATGCCAAGAGAGAAAGGACACGTTTATCCTGAAAGAATGGAGAGCTTTTCTTCAGAAAATGAGGAGATACCCGATAGAAATCTTTAACGTGAACGTGTTGTTATATCTGTAGATATTCTTTGGAGCAGGGATAGACATGACTGTGGTGTATAAGATTATGAGGAATATGAACAGGGTCAATAGAGAGCAGCTGTTCTCCTTGGTTGAGTGGTCAGTCACAAAGAGGACATAGTTTTAGGGTAAGGGGCAGAGGAGACGGGGGAATTTGAGAAAAAAACATTTCCTCTTCGCGGATGGTGAGGATCTAGACTGCACTGCCTGGAAAGGCAGTGGAGGTCAGAAATCTTACAACTTTGAAAAAATATTTGAATGAGCACTTCAATATCATAGCATTCAAGGATATAGGACAACTGCAGGAAATTAGGGTGAGCACACTTTTAGTGGTGGTTATGTCAATGCAGACTCAATGGGCCAAAGGATCTGACCTGCACTGCATGAATCTTTGATTATATGAATGCCTGGTTCATTGTTTTGTTCAGTCCGCTGAAAATTCTTTGAAGGTAATGAAGAAACAACTGGAGATTGTTCATTGAGCACTTGTCACACAAGAGTTGGAAGGAGCTATGTGACTGAGATATTTATAGCCTCTATTCATAAAGGAGTAAGTTTTGCTTATTTTGCACATGACTGGCTTGTAGCCACATTGACTGTGAAGACTGTGAAAGGCTTTAACTGGGTCGATATACAGGAGATGTTTTTATTTGAATAGGGGTTGTAAAGATATGTTGATTGTGGTTACAGTTACTCAGAGACTCGAAGTTACTGTGGTTACATATATTTTTACATTCATGTTGTACTCTTGAACAATGGATCGCGATGGTAAAGATATTCTTTCCAGCACATTCTGGCAAGAAATCTCTCTTGCTCTTCATGTCTGTCACTGAGTTGTGTATTGGAAGCATTTGCAGGTCAATATTTAACCTGTTTCGTCTAATTATAAATACAGCTTTTTTGGCCATCAAATTCTGTAGTGGAAGTCTGACACAAAGGCAGGGATGCTATCCACACTCCAGCTTCTCATAAATAAAATAGGCATTAGTCACTGAATTCTGCATGTGAATAGTTTGCAATATAATGATTCAAGTTAACCAGTGGGTCAGTGTTTAAGCCTTCATCTCATCACTTCCTTCTTCCTATTAGCCTGCACCACTGAACAGTTTTTCTTATTGTCTACAATATTTTATTTCTAAAAAGTGAAAGCTAATGGAAGAAGATAAAAACCATGCTTTTTAGTAATTTTGTACTTTTTGACTGAAGTTGCTCACAGCAGTGTTGAGGAAGTCACTCTTAAATGTCTTTGGAAAATAGTGCACACACGGTAGCTATTTAGCAGTTGGAATATCATTCAATAAAATGCTGTGAAGACCAAGTAATCATATTTGATAACACCATCACCTCTGTGACCTTACCATTAATTTCACTCCCTCCTGCAGCTGCCTTCTCAAACTTATTCAAACAGTTCATTACCTTAGCACCCATTTTTTGTCAAGGCTGAATTTTCAATTTCTTCATCACAATGATTAACCACTTCCAGTTTCACAATATCTTGCCTCTTTCTGCTGCAACCAGTCTCCATATCCTTGTACAACTCAAGAATTCTCAATTCCAATGTGTTCTAAACCAGCCTTTCATTTTCCACATTCCAGTCAATTGAGCTTCAATGGAAAAAAAAACACTTGCAATTCTCTAGCGCCTTTCACAATCACACAATGCACTAATTGCTTTGCAACCAATGATGTCTATGTTGAAATGTTGTAATGGGGAAAGCATTGGAACAATTTGTGAATAACATTTCCCCTAAACATCGTGACTTGGAGGTGCCTGTGTTGCCCAGGGTTGGACAAAATTAAAAATCACACAACATCAGGTTATAGTCCGACAGGTTTATTTGGAAGCACTAGCTTTCAGAGCGCTGCTCCTTCATCAGATGGGTGTGGCGGTTAAGATCATGCTCACTGAATTTATTGTCAAAGGAGTTCAGTGTTATGGAGATGTGATACAGTAAACAATCTTAGATTAAAGCTTTCATCTTTTATAATGGCATCTGTCGCAACAGGACAGATTTCTTACAGAAACTCAGCACCCACAGACCAATCAAGTCGGGAACATTCCCGTCACAATGGATGTTTCGGCACACTGCATCAGCATCCCCCATGATGACAGCATCATTCCTCAATATCAACAACTGCCAATCTCTGAGCACCACGCTACAACTGCTTCATCCCCCAAGTTTTCACCTTTGACCAGTTCTTCATCCAGACACATGGAACGGTCATGGGGACCAAATTTGCACCTTAATATGCCAATATTTTCTTGCACAAGTTTGAAAAAGACTTCTTTGCTGCACAGGACCTCCAACTAACACTCTATACCAGATATATTGACAACATTTTCTTCCTCTGGACCCATGATGAGGAAACACTGAAACAATTACCCAGTGAGTTTCATCCCACCATCAAACTTACTATGGACTACTTTTTAGTATCTGATTCATTCTTGGGACACATGGACCTCCATCAAGGAGGAGTACCTCAGCATGGCAGTGTATCGCAAAGCCACAGATAATCTCACAATGCTACACTTCTCCAGCTTCCACCCAAAACATATTAAAACAGCCATCGCCTTTGGTCAAGCCTTCCCCATACACAGGATCTGTTGGGATGAGGAGGAATGTTACAGACACTTGAAAGTGCTCATAAGAACAGGGTACGATGCTCAACTCAGTGACCGCCAGTTCTGATGTGCCATAGTGAGAAATCGTACTGAGCTCCTCAGGAGACAGACACAGGCTGCATCTGACAGGGTACCCTTTGTTTTCCAATACTTCCCAGGAGTGTAAAACCGACGCCATGTTCTTCACAGCCTGCAACACATTATCAGTGAGGATGTGCACCTCGCCAAAACCTTCCCCACACCTTCACTTCTCATCTTTAAACAGCCACCAAACCTTAAATAGATCATGATTTATAGCAAACTGCCCAGCCTTCAGGGCAACAACACCATACAATCCTGCCACAGCAGCCACTGCAAGCCGTGTCAGGGATTCGACACGGGTAACACTATTACACGTGGGGACATCTCCCATCATAAGTGGCTTAAGTACTCATGTGACCCAGCCAATGTGGTCTACCTCATACGCTGCAGACAAAGATGCCCTGAGGCATGGTACATTGGCAAGACCAAGCAGACGCTATGACAACGGATAAATGGACACCACACAACAATCACCAGGCAAGAGTGTTCCCTCCCAGTCACGGAATACTTCCACGGTCCAGGACCTTTGGGTGACCATCTCCAAGGCAGATTTTGGGACAAGCAACAACGCAGAGAGGCTGAGCAGAAGCTGATAGCCAAGTTTGGTCCACATGGGAATGGCCTCAACTGGAACTTTGGGCTCATGTCACACTACAGGTGACCCCATGACCCCACTGCAACACACACACACACACACACGTGCGCGCGCGCACACACACACACACATACTCCCATATGCATACACAAACACCCCTCGTGCTCACACCAACACACGCACTGTCTCACACAGACCCCATCACTGTTTCACGCACAGACTTAACACACACACTCTATCATGTGCAGTCACACCCACACATTCATATGCACACTCAGTCGCTCCAACATGTGCACACATATAAGCTAATGGGGTGAATTTGTTTTGCGGAATTACATTTTATTTTGCTCAAAAACTGCATGAATCCATGTAAAACTGTGTAAAACTATACAGAGGGTTTACCAGTCTGACAAAAACATTGGGACACAGAAAGACTTCATACCTTCGATTTAAAAAGCTGAGCTATCTTGAGAATGTCATTTAAAATAAGTTCTGGGATTTACATATTGAAGAACAAAAATCAGCATATCCAACTTTCACACTCAGACAACAACTCACTAGAACAAAGGACCCAATAGCCAGCACGAGCCAAACTAACGTAGTTTACAAAATACCATGCAAGGACTGCACAAAACACTATATAGGACAAACAGGAAGACAGCTAACAATCCACATCCATGAACATCAGCTAGCCACAAAACGACACGACCAGCTATCCCTAGTAGCCATACACTCAGACAACCAGGAACATGAATTTGACTGGGAAAACACTACCATCATAGGACAAGCCAGACAGAGAACAGCCAGGGAATTCCTGGAGGCATGGCATTCATCTACAAACTCCATTAACAGACACATAGACCTGGACCCCATATACAAACCACTACAGCTGAAACTGACACCCGGAAACGGCAAGAACAAACCACTATAAATACCGGAAGAAACATCAAAGCAGCGCTTCACAGGAGGCTCCAATAGCACTGATGATGTTCCCTAGCCAGGGAACGAAACGTCTGCAGCAAAAACTTCCAGCTCGGCGAGCAGAACCACAACATCAGCATATCCCATTATAAAAGATGAAACTTTCAATCTAAGATTGTTCATTGTATTCCATCTCCATGACACTGGACTCCTTTCGCTGTAAATTCTGTGAGCATGATCTTAACCTCCACAACTATCTGACAAAGAAGCAGCACTCCGAAAGCTAGTGTTTCCAAATAAACCTGTCAGATGATAACTAACTCCATAAACATCAATATGATCATGAGCAGATAATTTGCTATTTGTGCTGTTGATTGAGGAATAAAGAGTGGCTCAGGTTCCAGGAATAATCTCATCCTCTTCTTCGAAATAGTGTCACTGTATCTTTTATGTTCACCCAAGAGAACAGATGGTGCCGTAGTGTAATGCCTCTCCAAGAGTAATCATTTGCATTACAATGTGTACATCCTCGATTGTTGTGTTCAAATTCTTCAGGGTGTCTTGAACTTGGAACCAACACTCTGGTGTCCATAGCTTAACAAACATCAAATTAAGCTCATCACTGTCTGTGTTGATCTCAGTTGCTTCTCGGTGCCCTATTGTCTCAAAGTTAAAATGATCATTCTGCTGTTTCAATCTTATTCAATCCTTCTATCATTTCCTTATTCCCTAAAAACCCTTAGCCAGACCCCTCAATTCCTTTAATTCTGGCTTTCAGTAAGGTCTCTTCAGTCTTCCTTTGGCCCCAATGTTTTCAGCTGTGACCCAAGTCTGGAATTGCCTCTTTATTCACTTCTTTGTCCTCCCATAAGTCACTCCTTTGAGCTGTCTGAACAACATTTTGCCCCAACAAATCCTTGTCTTGCTGAGAGTTAAATTCAGTGTGATGACCACCCTGGGACATTTGATTATTTTAAAGGAGGAATGTAAATTCGAGCTTCTGCTCAATTGCTGCACTGTTGAGACACGATGATAACTGAACTTCTTGAGGTCAAGGTCAAATGAACATCTGCACTTCTCACCGATGGGAGAGACACAACAAATGCCAGAAGCAACAGCAACTGCTGTCATGTCCCTTAAGTACCAGGAAGCAAAGCTGTCTCCTAAGATGGATTTCCTGTCTTTGCTGGGAGAGATGACAAAACCAAGATCTTAAACGCTTCCTTTAGTTCAAGGATTAAATGGACATCTGGCTCTAACATGCTGCCAAAGGCTGGATGAGTGATAGATCAATTGATTAAATATGTTCATTAAGCAGCATTGCTCACCAAATTATCAAGTACAGAAAAAACTGGAAGGATACAGAGCCCTTGGAGAGATGGAACAAAACATTCTGGAGCAGCTGTTGCAGTGGGGACGGTTCCATGTGCATGCAAGCAGTTCGTAATCCTGTTTACTTTCAGTAGTCAAATTCTTCCATCAAGGAATCGATGGAAATCGGATCAGTCAACACAATATTTTGGGAGCAGTGTTCAAACTAATTAATGGTTTGAAGTTGTCAGGTCTGGCCTGGCTTCTGACAGATTAGAAGCTGTCACAGTCATCTACATTCATTGCTTCCTCTGAAACTGAATTTGCATCGTAATTGAATGCTTTCGGAGTCATTGCATGCATGAAAATAAAAAAAATAAAACACGGGTGAACTGTGACCAATGTAAACAAGCAGTGACACGGTTGTTGCTGGATACTTGAACACAACTCTCTTTTCTGCAAAACTCCAATGAGATATTATTTGATACACAATAGATCTTTTGGAAGTACATTCCTTCCTCACTGCTGAAGGGGAAGAAATAAAAAGTTTTAAATTTTTGACTTAGATCATAGAATCATAAAGTACAGTAGTAGCCCTTCAGCCCATTGAGTCTGCCACAACAAAACTGTCTAAATCCACACTAATCCCACTTTCATGCGCTTGGCCCATAGCTTTGAATGTAATGATATTTCAAGTGTTCATCCAAGTACTTTTTAAAGATTGCGAGGTTTCCATTTCAACTAATCTCCCAGACGGTGCATTCCAGATTCCCAACAACTTCTGGGTGAAAAATATTTTCTTCAAATCCCCTCCAAACCTCTCGCTTTTCACCTTAAAATTATCCCGCCTGATTAATGACCCTTCAATGAAGAGGAACAGATCCGAGGGACAGAGGATTTCTGAAGGATGACCTGGTCAGTCAGGAGGACGATGGGAACCTGAAGAATCATCTGAGGGCTTGCTGGCTTCCAGGTCCTGGGCACCATCACTGGAGGCTCGACATCATTGTGGTACCATACAGTGAGTTTGTCCCTGCCCTGATGCACTTTACTGGATCCGTACATTTTAATCGGTCCATGTGGGCTTTGACCAAGACAAAGGGTATGAGCCTTTTAGAGCACTCACTGAACTGCCACGCCCTGCGGAAGCGAAGTGCCAAAATCACAACAGGAATAATCATCTCTACGACAACCAAACAAGACATCTTTGAACAGCTGGGACTGCCGGATGGGAAGCCACATGAGAGGGTCTGGTGACGCTGCTGCAGATTGGCAGATACCTATTCCGCTGTATTTGTGCATGTGTTACTAAGTTTGATACTGCATCATCCAGGCTAAGGACCACCAGTTCACGTCCAAGCGCAGGCTGACCTATCTGCTTTCAGCATTTTTAAAAATGTATCTGTAACATGAAATATCTTCATCATCTGTGAGCTTTATGATGTGAGATTACAGAGTGATTGATCCTTAATCCACAGGGTTAGGGAGTAAAACATAGGGAAACACATGGTGGAATGCTATACCTGCATCAACCTGCTGTGTGCGGTTCTGAGGCACGATTTTAAGTAAAATGTCAGGGCCTTCGAGCGATTACGAACGGAGGTTTACTGCAGTGGTACCCAGAACTAGGGATTTATGTCGTGATCCTGAAAAAGCCATCTTTCTTGTTGAAGATGATTTCTAAGAGATTTAATAGAGATGTTCAAAACATTGGGAGTTTGTGATTGATTCAATCAGTATTTCTATTGGCAGGAAAGTTGTTATCCAAAGATCATAGATTCATGGTAATTGACGAAAAAAGCAAAAGGGCGTGGTTTTTTAAACATGAGTTGTTGTAATATAGAATGTACTGCCTGAAAGGAAGTTGAAAGCTGATCCAATAATAACTTTCAGAGTTGCAGGATGGAAATTGCAGGTGATGAACGAACTGGATCACTCTTTCTAAGGGCTAGCTAAAGATGTTGGACTAAATTACCTCCCACACTTTCTGACCATGCACCTGCTGATTTCCTTCACCTTTTTGGAAGGTTGAATTCCTTTGATCTTGTGAGACCTCCTTCTTGCTGCACAGCAGCTGTCTTGACACTCCCTGGTATGTGGGTTCCACCCAGTAACTGGGTAGGTCTCCACTCTCCCACACCATCCTCCAGTCTCCAGAGACAATGTTTTGTGTCAGTTCTTATTGTGGAGGAAGAAATGGAGGCAAGAGAACTTGTTTTGAAACTGATGTTTTGGAAACAATTCATATTACACAAGACGAAGTGTTGTAGGTCTTCGAAAACATAGAGGTGTATAAATCTGCAGCACCTGATGAAGTGTATTGTGGGAAATTAGGGAGGAAATTGTGGGGCCCATACCAGAGATACTTTTATCATCCGTAACCAAGGAAAGTGGTGGACGACTGGAGGGTAGCGAATGGTGTGACTCTATTTAAGAAAAGCTGTGAGGAGAAACCTGGGAACGATTGACCTGTGAGTCTGACATCGGTGTTGGGTATGTTGCTGGAGGTAGTACTGAAAGATAGGATTTACATGCAATTGGAAAGGCAAGAACTGATTCGGGATAGTCAGCATGGCAGTGTGCGAGGGAAATCATGTCTCACAAGCTTGATTGAGCTTTTTGAGGAAGTAACCAAAAGGATTGATGAGGGAAGTGGGTAGACCTTGTATACGTGAACTTTAGTAAAGCTTTTAATAAGGTTCCTCATGGTACACTCGTTATTAAAGTTAGATCACATGGGTTTCGGGCAGAGCTTGCCAATTGGATACAAAATTGGCTTTATGGTGGGAAGCAGAAGGTTGTGGTGGAGAGTTGTTTTTCGGACTGAAGGCCTGTGACCAGCAGTGCTCCACAGGGACCAGCACCTTGTCCTCTTTCGTTTGTCATTGATATAAAATGATATGAATGAAAATTCAAGAGGCATGGTTTGTAAATTTGCAGATAACATCAAAATTGGTGGTGCAGTGGACACTGAAGAAGGTTATCTACGATTACAAAGTGATCTTGATCAATTGGGCCAGTGGCCTGAGGAGTGGCTGATGGAATTTAATTTGGATAAATGTGAGGTAGTGCATTTTGGTAAAACCAACAAGGGCAGGACTTTCACAGATATGGTTGGGCCCTGGGTGTGTTGTAGAACAGAGAGATTTAGGGGTTCAGGTACATATTTCTGTGCAATTTGCATCACATGTAGACAGGGTGGTGAAGGAGATGTTTAGCACATTTGCCTTCATTGCTCAGACCTTTGAGTATAAGAGTTGGGACATCATGTTGAGATTGTACAAGACATTAGTGAGACCTCTTCTGGAATACTGTGTACAGTTCTGGTCACCATGTTACAGGAAGGATATAATTAAATTGGAGAGGGTTCAGAAAAGGTTCATCGGGATGTTACTCGAATGGAACATTTGAGTTATAAAGATAGACCAGGACTTTGTTCATTAGAGTGGAGGAGACTGAGGAGTGACCTTGTGGAGGTTTACAAAATCATAACGGGCCTAGCTAGGGTGAATAGCAAGGATCTTTTCCCAAGGATGGGGGAGTTTGAAATTAGGGGGCATATTTTTAAAGTGAGAGGAGAAAGATTTAAAAAGGACAAGGGTCAACCTTTTTACAGAGAGAGTGGTTTTGTATATGATATGAAATGCCATAGGAAGTGGTGGATGCAGATCCAATTACAGCATTTCAAAGAAATTAGGATAATTTGGATAAATTTGAAACGGATAGGTTTGTAAGGATTGGAGCCTAACGCAGGCAGGTGGGACTAGGTTGGTTTGGGAACATGGCGTGGGCTAGTTGGACTGAAGAGTCTGTTTCCGTGCTGTAGGACTTGATGAGATGCTTTCTACTCACCCTGTGCACAGTCCTCATAATCATCTACACGTTTATCAGGTCCCTTCTCAGCCTTCTTGCCTTAAAGAAAACAACCCAAGCTTATCGAGACTCTCGTCACAGCTAAACTGCTCCATCCCAGCCAACATCCTGGTGAATCTCTTCTGCATGCCCTCCAACGCAATCATGTCCTTCCGACAGTAGAGTGACCCAAACTGCAACTAGTGTCCAGCTGTGTCCAACTGGACTGCCCTGCATTTATGATTAATGCCACAACTGACAAAGGCAAGTGTCCTGCATGTTTTCTTCACCAGCCTCTTAACCTGTCCTGCCACCTTTGGGGTGCTTGTCCACACATTCCCTAAGATCTCTCTATTCATCAGAGCTTCCTAGTGTCCTCGGATGTCCTTTTTTTGTTACTTCTTCCAAAGTACATCGCATCAAAATTTATCAGAGTGAAATTCCAGCTGCCACTGACCTGAAGTGGCCTCATAAACCTTGTACTTATAGGCTCTCTATCACTTTGTTAAGGGCAATAAGTGCTCATGCTAATTGCTAATGCGGCCCATATTTCATGAATCAATAATAAATGGATCATTTATGACAGTCTATTCAGAGTTCCTTTCTCAACCCATGGGGATCTTGCAGTGAGGAATAAACAATCGTCAAAAAGAGAGGCAAGTAAATGGGAACATCGAGGCAATGTTGAGCGTAATATCATGGTTGTGAAATACATCAGACTGATGAAGATCAGCCACTTTAGGAATATTGTGTGCAGTTCTGGTCTCCCTCCTTTCAGAAGGATGTTGTGAAACTTGAAAGGGTTCAGAAAACATTTACAAGGATGTTGCCAGGGTTGGAGGATCTGAGCTATAGGGAGAGACGGAACAGGCTGGGGCTGTTTTCCCTGGAGCATCGGAGGCTGAGGGGTGACCTTATAGAGGTTTACAAAATCATGAGGGGCACGGATAGGATAAGTCGACAAAGTCTTTTCCCTGGGGTGGGGGAGTCCAGAACTAGAGGATATAGGTTTAAGGTGAGAGGGGAAAGATATAAACCTAAGGGGCAACTTTTTCATGCAGAGGGTGGTGTGTCTTTGGAATGAGCTGCCAGAGAAACTGGTAGAAGCTGGTATAATTTTAAACAGCATCTGAATAGGTATATGAATAGGAAGAGTTTGGAGAGATATGGGCCGGGTGCTGGCAAATGGGACTAGACTAGGTTCAGATTTCTGGTTGGTATGCATGAGTTGGACTGAGAGGTCTGTTTCTATGCTGATCACCTTTATGACCGTGTGACTCTAATTGATGTTAAAAGCTGATTATGATGGATGAGAATGGACCTCAGGAAGATAAACTGAATAATCTCTTGACAAAGAGCAGTGAAGAATATTGAAAATGGTGATCAATCAGAACCCTTCTCTAAAACAAAAACAAACCAACAAACAACAATGATGAAGTCCCTGTAATTCAATAAAGAGACAATCGTAAAGGTGAAAGTACAGTAGAATAATCTTTAATCAAAGACAGATGACAAAAACGAATATGAAGAGGTCAGAAAAGTGAGAATGCAAAGCTGAAATATAAAACTAAATCATTTCGCAACATGAGAAAATAATAAAGTACTCTATCGACACCTAAATCTCAAGAAGAAAAATCAGCCGACACTATCATCCTATTGCTTTGTCAAAAGACAGATCCTTCACTCGTTCTCTTTCCACATCTCAGCCTCTGCCAGTCTTCAGGTTTTCTAGTAAATTCCTTCATTTTTCAAGATACCTGCATTGATCCTTTCTTTTCTTCCATGAAATTCTCCGTCTTTCACATCTCGAAGTTTGTTTTCTCTTCAGGTGTACCCAACTCAGACTCGGTGATTCAGGAGGGGGTGCAGGCATGATGGGCTGAATGATCTCCTTTTTTACTGTAAAATTCAATGATTCTCAGGTTGATGGGTAGCTAATATTGCTCCTACCACCAACACTAAGCTATCTGGTTGCTACTTGCCCATACTTTTTGAATTTATTCTGGTATTAGAAAAGGTAACAGTAATTCTATTAATAATCTCATCCAAAAATTTCCCAGGTTACATTTTAATGGATAAGATTGAAAAGGAAATAAGCAATAGATATGTCCTCTGTCTTCTTCAGTCTGCATGTACTTTACATGTGATTTACATCAACATCATGTACAGAGAGCTAATGGCTCTCTCCCTTTTAAGATATATTCAACTGGAATGTTTGGTTTCTGATCTCAGTTTCAGTCTTTGCTCCTTCAAACCTGGAGGATTAGCTTTTTGCATTTTCCTTTTGCAGCTTTTCTTTTTGAAAAGCACAAGCTTTAAAACCCAAGGTTCCATCACAATAATGCCATGAGGTCTTCCACATTCACCTCAACAGGCATCCAGAAGTCTCTGTTGAACACCACGTCTGACTGAAAACAGCTTCAATAATGGTGCATTCATTCAAGTCTGCACTGAAACACTAACTGACTGCCTCAGAGGCAAAAACAGTGCAAAATATGCGAAAACAAACACAAGTGTACAATTCAGAGATCACTAAAATTATCTGAGATGCATGGTGATGTAGTGTGGGATTCCATGCGGAAACCGAGCTGAGTAATCAGCATTTGAGTGCTGTTCACTGACTGATCATCTCTTGAGCTGTCACAGCTTCAGATCCTTCCAATCACTTCTCTGTCAGCAGCCTCAAACTCGATTTCTGAGCACGTCAGATTAGACTGTCAGGAAGATACAATGAAGCCTGCATCTTTTGACAATTTTTTCCGATATTTCATTGACTCATGCAGAGTAAGCGATTCATGGCCTGTGTTCCAAGAGCAGGAGAGTCCACCTTTTAACCTCAAAACATACAAGGTAAGAGAGAACTGTCTTAGCATTTCAAATTGGGGCAAGTGGCAGAATCTCTCACCTGAGGCTTATGGGCTGAGGTCATTGATTGAAAATAATTGGCAAAGAAGAGGAAAAATTCAGAGAAATATCAGAGGCAGGCTTGTTAAGATGTGGAATACAGGACTAAGGAGGGACGTGGAATCAGATTCTGTGAGAACATTCAAAACGCACTTGGCATGCACTTATGCAAACCTAATTTACAGGGCTATGTCACAAAAATGGAGAACTACGAATGCTGGAAATATAAAACAAACACAGAAATTATTTAGAGATTCAGCATGCTTGACAGCATCTGCAGAGAGAAAAGGCGTTAATGTTTCAAATTGAGTCAGTTCTGAAAGACTTTGTCATCATCAGTATTATAGCTTCTCATGATTTTTGCAAAACACTTTAAAGCCAATTAAATAGAATAGATTAAGATTAGGACCAAGGATAGTCGTGCAAAGCTGTGTGTGGAATCTGAGCACATAGGGAAAGCGCTTAATGAATACTTTTCGTCAGTATTCACATTGGAAAGGGAAATGTTAGTGAGAATATGGAGATTCAGGCTACAAGATAGATGGGATTGAGGTTGACAAAGAGGAGGTTTTAACAATTTTGGAAGATCTGAAATTAAATTTAAATGGATGGGATTTATCCTTGGATTCTCTGGGAAGCCAGGGAGGAGATTGCAGAGCCTTTGGTTTTGATCTTTATGTCATCATTGTCAACAGTAGTGGAGGATAGCAAATCTTCTTCCCTTGTTTAAGAAGGTAGTTGGGTGAAAGTGGGGGGGGGGGGTGGGTGGCAGGCAAACCCTGGTAATTACAGGCCAGTGAGCCTTACTTCAGATGTGGGTAAGGTGTTGGAAAGGGTTATAAGGGATAGGATTTATAATCATCTGGAAAGGAATCATTTGATTAGAGATCGTCAACACGGTTTTGCGAAGAGTAGGTCATGCCTGACTAACCTTGCTGAGTTCTTCGAGAAGGTGACCAAGCAGGTGGATGAAGGTAGGGTGGTTAATGTGGTGGATATGGACTTCAGTAAGGTGTTTGCTAAGGTTCTATATGGTAGGCTATTGCACAAAATAAGGTGTTTCGGGATTGAAGGTGATTTAATGGTTTGGATCAGAAGTTGGCTAGCTGAAAGAAGACAAAGAGTGGTGGTTGATGGGAAATGTTCATCGTGGAGCTCAGTTACCAGTGTGCTGCAAGGATGTTTTGGGGCCACTGCTGTTTGTCATTTTTATGAATGGTCTGGAGGTGGGCATAGAAGGATGGGTTAGCAAATTTGCAGATGATACTAAGATAGACAGAGTTGTGGATCATGTTGAAGCATGTTGTGGGTTGCAGAGGGACATAAATAAGATGCAAAGGGCTGAGAGGTGGAAGTTTAATGTGGTAAAGTATGAGGTAGTTCACTTTGGAAGAAGTAACAGGAACGCAGAGTACTGGGCTAATGGTAAAATTCTTGGCAAAGTAGATGAACAGAGAGATCTCAGTGTCCAGGTGCATAAATCCCTGCAAGATGCCACCAGGTTGATATGGTGCGCGAGTGTTTATTGGTATGGGATTGCGTATTGGAGCCGCAAGGTCATGCTTCAGCTGTACAAGACACTGGTTAGGTCGCACCAGGAGTATTGCATGCAGTTCTGGTCACCACATTACAAGAAAGATATGGATGCTTTGGAAAGGGTTCAGAGGAGATTTAGTAGGATGTTGTCTGGTATGAAGGGAGGATCTTGCAAATAAAGGCTGACAGAACGGAGGCTGTTTTCGTTGGAGAGAAGAAGTTTGGGAGTTGACTTAATCGAGACGTATAAGATAATCAAAGGGTTAGGGTGGATAGTGAGAGTCTTTTTCCTCAGATGGTAATGGCTAACTCAAGGGGACACAGCTTTAAATTGAGGGATGAGAGATTTAGGACAGATACAAAGGGTAGTTTCTTCAGTCAAAGCGTAGTAGGGGTATGGAATGGCCTGCCTACAACAGTAGTAGACTCGAAAATGTTCAGGGCATTTAAATAGGCATTGGACATACATATGGATAATAATGGAACGGTGTAGGTTAGATGGGCATCAGATTAATTTCACAACATCGAGGGCCGAAGGGCCCATTCTGCGTTGTAACATTCTATGTTAAATACTTTTGAAGAATAGCCAATGCTGGAATCACAACAACTAAATTATGCTCAACAATCGCTTACAAACAACAATGTGATCACCATAAATGGTTAAAGCAACAAACGGTGCACTATCTCCCTGCAAGAGCAATTCAGCTTATCTCAGTCCCTGGTCCATTTTATGCAATGCTACATTTTTTCCCTCAAGTACTTATTCACTTCTCCTTTCAAGAGTCCAAGTGCAACTTCTTCCAATACTCTCTCAAGGATCGCAACCCAGATTGTAGCAACTTGTTATTTAAAATTGTTTTCCTCCCCTTTAGTTCTTTTGTCATTCATATTCAGTGAAAACTTCAGGTTCTCAAAAATTCCATCAAGTGAAATTATTTCTTCTGATGTTATAGATCCAGAAACTTTATGGTTTTGAAAGCGTCTTTACAATCTCCTTTCAAACTTCTCCTCGTGAAGGAGAATCGCAATAGGCCAAAACATTACGTTCTCTGTGGGATAACACTTCGGAGGATTCTTCTTTTTGTGCTTTGGGATCTTTTACACTTAATTAAGGGATTGATAAGTCCTCCGTTTAACATTCCAAGATTCTATCGCCAACATTGACATATTACCCATTACAAAGGAAAGCCTGCACTTTATGCTCAACTTGATGATCTATCACAGCTTGGTTTTGCAACTGCTCTGCCCAGGACCATAAGAAACTACCGAGAGTTGTGAATACAATCCAGTCCATCACACAAGCCAACCTTCCATCCATTGACTTTATCTGTACTTTGCGCTACCTCAGGAAGCCAGCCAACATAATCAAAGACCCTCTTACCTCTCTTATAATCTCTTTCAACCTCCTGTATCTTAAACATCTCAACAGACCTAGACATTCAATTATAGAAATTTACAGCATGAGTGTAGACCCTTTGGCTCATAGCATTGGCAACTCTCTGAAAATTATTTCATACTTTCCATTCAATATGCTTTTGCGAAAAGTACAGTGGAAGGAAAATGCAGAATTAGTCATGGTCTTTTTTATGGTGATCATAATTTGAATTGCACCACTGCTAATGGTGCAGTCTCAACAAATCCAGAAGGTGCAAAAGCTGAAACACACATACCAATAGATGCAAGAACAGCTTCTTCCCAACTCTTAATAGACTTCTGATTAGTTTAGATTAGACTGGACTGCCTACAGTGTGAAAAAAGGCCCTTCAGCCCAAGAAGTCCACACTGACCCTCCGAAGAATAACCCACCCAAACCCATTTCCTTCTGACTAATGCATCTAACATGATGGGCAATTTGGCATCACCAATTCACCTGATCTGCACATCTGTGGGTTGTAGAAGGACACCAGGGCACCTGGAGGAAACCCACACAGACAGTCATCTGAGACTGGAATCAAACCTGGCTCTCTGTCGCTGTGAGGCAGCAATGCTAACCACTGAGCCACCATGCTGTCCATGACATATAGACATATCAAATTTTTAATTTAATGTTGATCTCGCTCTTTGTGTACCTTCTCTGTAGCCATTACACTGTTCCCTCTACTCTATTAACTTAATAAACTTTGTATGGCATGGGTTTAGATCAGAGTGGTGCTGGAAGAGCACAGCAGGTCAGGCAGCATCCGAGGAGCAGGAAAATTGATGTTGCAGGCAAAAGCCCTTCATCCCGATGAAAGGGCTTTTGCCCGAAACATCGATTTTCCTGCTCCTCGGATGCTGTCTGACCTGCTGTGCTTTTACAGCACCACTCTGATCTAAACTCTGGTTTCCAGCATCTGCAATCCTCACTTTTACCTTTGTGTAGTATGGTCTGCTTGGACTGCACAAGAAACAAAACTTTTCACTGTACCTTGGTACGTGTGTCAATAATAAATCAAATCAACTCTTGAGACTTGGGAAAAAGAGCCTCCTTCAAACCATGTACTCAAACAGCACAATCCTCCCCTCTGCTTTGTTTTATTGACTTGTAGGTTTCTTGTTCATTTGAGCTGCTGTGTAATAGTTAAAAATAGGCTTGTCACTGACTTGAGCATGGTTATCGATTGGCAGAGCTTAATTACAGTCTGCATTATAACAAGATCTTCATCAAGATTCTTCTTATTTGAAGAAAGAACTTTTCAGAGAAGGTCTCCAGAAATGGAGTTTTAATCAGGAAAATACCAAAAAAAAATCATTTTTACTGAATGGTGTATCAGGGCTTAAGATTATCTGTGGAAGGTCAGTAGCCTAATGAAAATATATACTGTGGATTTGTTGAGACTGTACCATCTGCAGTGATGGAATTCAAATTGTGATAGCTGTAAGAAGAAAAATGGCTAATTTACGTTTCCTTTCATTGTGTTTTCACAAAAGCACGTGGAATGGAACAAATGAAGCAGTCTTTATAGAGTTACCATTGCAATGATGAGCCAAAGCATCTTCCCTCATGTTATAAATTTCTACAATTGAATATCTTGGTCAGTTTAGATGCTGAATCCATATCACATGATGCAGTTGAAAAAGTAGCCCTGATCCAAGCAACCAACATTAAAATTATTGCTCATCTACTTAACAGCCACTGCACTAATGGAACAATCCAGAAGCAGTGCGAAAGATTCCGAAAAGAGTCGATATAAAATTGGCCTCAATCAGACCTCAAACTCGTGATACAACATTTGCACTGACCTGTGTCACCTGTAAAAATGTAATAGTGTGATGTTGAAAACTGGCTGAACAAATGTCAGCAGAATGCAGAAATGTATTTGCCAACTGATTTCAACAAGTTAACCTTGATCGAAACAGCAAACAAAGACATTTCATACAAATGGATTGACGTGTGCACCACAAATGTCATGCAGAATGAATTGAACAGTGACTCTTAAGAAGCTTTCACCTTCTGCCTGCTGCTTTCATTCTTGTGTTCAATGAGTTGGCTGTTAATGAATGGAATTGTTTTCTCACTGTCAATAATTTCCATTGGAATTTTGACATGGTAAGGCACTTCATAGGAGTGTAAATCAAACAAACTTTGATGCTAAACCACATAAGCGGATAAACTTGGAAGAACTGTAAACTGTGAAGAAGATTAGATTATATACAGTGTGGAAACAGGCCCTTCGGCCCAACAAGTCCACACCGACCCGCCGAAGCACAACCCACCCATACCCCTACATTTACCCCTTACCTAACACTACGGGCAATTTAGCATGGCCAATTCACCTGACCCGCACATCTTTGGACTGTGGGAGGAAACCAGAGCACCCAGAGGAAACCCACGCAGACACAGGGAGAATGTGCAAACTCCACACAGTCAGTCGCCTGAGGTGGGAATTGAACCCGGATCTCTGGCGCTGTGAGGCAGCAGTGCTAACCACTGTGCCAGCGTATGAACGGTGTATGAGATGGATGAACTCAAAAATAACACAATCGAGTTAATGGAACTGACAGATAGATGTGTTGCCAAAGGAGCTGCAGAACAGATACAATAGCAACTGTTACGACTTTGGGTAAACCCTTCTGCTCAATTTAACCCAACAACACAAAAAGGATTTATTCTGTGCAGTAATTTGTAAAACTTCGATTGGTCAAGAACTAAAGTACAAGTAACAACGTTATTTCTTAAATTGTAACAGAGAATAATTAACTAACAACCATTTACAACTCCTTCCTATAACCTATCTTTTATTTCCCTTCTGTAATAATAGTCTGATAAAACTCCCGATTAAGATTTACAAAACAAAACTTCTTACCTCAAAACCAGGCAGCTTTCGGTTCTTCTCTGTATTCCTGGTTTTTTTTCGGAAGAACACAGATAAGCAATAGAAAATAGGAGTATAATTCCAAAAGGTTGCAGGAAGTCAGGGATCTGAGAGTATATGTGCTCAAATTATTGAAGGTGTCAGGTTGAGTGGAGACAGCAGTCAGTAAAGCATACAGTAACCTTGGCTGTTTAATAGGGGCGTGGAGTACAACAAGAAGGAGGTAATGACAACCTTGCATCAGACACTTCCTAAACTTGAGCAAGAGTAGCGTGTATATTACACCATTTTATCAGAAAGATGTGAATGCTCTGGTCAGAGTACAGAGGCGATTTACAATAACAAGAAACTTCTGTTATGAAAATAGATTGAAGGAATTCAGACAATGCACTTATTAAAGGAAAAGTAGGTGGAGAGTTTAAGGCTGGATTTCCTTTGCTCAGTGTGTATGGCCATGGAAAGAATCACTGCCAGTGGTGCAGTGGAGACACTGAGCATGCACAACACCACAACTGGTCGTCAGTTTTTATTTGGGGAGGTGATAGTGTCCTGCTGATATCCCCAGGTTGGTAGTTCAGGGGCCCAGACAAACGCTCAGGGGACAAGAGATTTATGTCACCACGATAGAATCATTGGTGATGTTAAATTAAAATTGACTACCACTGAAATATCCATTTGGCTCATTCATGTCCTTTAGGAAAGGAAATTTACTTTCCTTATCTCGTCTGGCCAACGTATGACTGAAGAGCCACAGTCATGTGGATGACTCTTAACTGCCCTTTGAAAGGGCCTCACAAGCCACTCAATTTAAGAGTGGGAAGGGATGGGTAAAAAATACTCTCTTGCCAATACTGCTCATGAAATAATTCCACACAGACAGGTGACCCATCACCAAGTCACCCTTTATTGACACATGGAGACTCCTTGACACTGATCAAGCTCCCTCAGAGTAGGCTCTGGGAGTGAACAGACTCTCTGTGCCTTCTGTTTCTGTCTGTCAGGTAGGACTTAATGCTTGGACCAGATTAACAGCCCCAGTCAGGGAACTCAGATTCTTTGAGGTCCACTTGGCTGACCTTGTTATAATCACTACAGCTCATATCTCATGAATGAAGAAAAAAACTAAGTGACTTGACATTACTGGCTTAAAATCTCTCCACATCCCCTTCTGCTGTAGACATAACAAACAACAGTCAGAAATAATTGGATTCTTAAGGCTACTTGGCTCATCTTGTTGGTTCCTCAAATTCTGTTCGCCTGTGCAACCCTAATTTCATTCATGCTATCAGGGAGGTGTTAAGTTCTGGAATTTTCTCCCTAAATCTCTCCATCTCTCTCTCTCACTCTTCACTTAACATGTCATTAAACATACCTCTTTGACCAATTTTTTTGAGAACTTATCCTACTATCTTCTTGTGGCCTCTGTGGTCACATTTGCATCTTGGGAAATAATGGTTTGCAAGTGGCACTCGATGGTGTGTTGAGCGTCATTAGTATGGCTCAGGTACATCACCCTTGGATTGAAATTTCCGTAGCATTTTCTGCAGATGAAGCCAGCAGATTGAGAAGTGTATATTCACTGATTGAATCAGTGAATATGATTCACTATCCTCTATGTCTCTGAACCCTCTTCCCAGCCAGCTGCACTTTCCACTTCTGCTCATCTCTTCAAAGCTGCTCCGAAACAAGTAGGAACAAATTATTGTGGATGGTGGAATCGGTACTGCAAACAACAAATGCTGCAGATCACAGAGAGTCAGGCAGCATCCACGGAGAAAGAAAACAAATTAATGTTTCGAGTATGGATGACTCTTCATCAGAGATGTGTTAGCCTTCAGATATCATGGCAGTAAATGACAGTCTTGCAGCTGTTAGCATCAACATTCACCATCCTTCATACCTTTGTAGGTGTCCTCTTGGGGAAGGCATGGATGTTCACAAGGTCCTGACTCACTGACCAGTTGACAAAACAGAAGGTCTTTTGGGATATAGCTGTTCCCTATTCAATGAATCAGGCCCAGTCAGCACAGATCTTATTGGCTAAGCAATGAATTGGAGAGCTTGTTTGGCATGCCAAACATGCCAAGACATGTCAAACATATCTTAGATCGAGAAGATTTAAACAGCCCAGCCATTTCTCCTGCCTAACATACAGTTCCCAGAGGAAGAAAGTGTGGTGCTGGAAAAGCACAGCCGGTGATGCAGCATCCGAGAAGCAGGAGAATCAACGTTTCAGGCATAAGCCCTTCATCAGGAATGATGACTGTGGATCGGGGCTGAAGATAAATGGGAGGGGGTTGGGGTTGGGGGGAGGTAGCTGGGAAAGTGATAGGTTGATGAATGAGAAGGTGATAGGTCAGAGGGGGTGATGGACGAGTCGGAAGGGCAGTGCCGAGTTGGAGGCTTGGGACTGGGATAATGTGGGGGGAGGAGAAATGAGGAAGCTGTTGAAATTGACGTTTATTCTGTGTGGTTGCAGGGTCCCAAGACAGAATATGAGATGTTCCTCCTCCAGGTGTTGGGTGGTAACGGTTTGGCGGTGGAGGAGGCCCAGAACCTGCATTTCCGTGACAGAGTGGAAGGGAGTTGAAGTGTTCAGCCATGGGGCAGAGGGTTTGCTGGGTGTGGGTGTGCCAGAGATGTTCACTGAAACGACCTACAAAAAGGTGCCCGGTCTCCTGATGTAGAGGAGACCACACCGGGTGCAACGGATGCAGTAGGTAACATTGGTCAAGGCGCAGGTGAATTTCCGATGGCTGTGGAAGGATTTCTTGGGGCCTTGAAAGGAGATGAGGGGAGTGGTGTGGGTGCAGGATTTGCACTTCCTACAGTGGCAGGGAAACAGGTGAATTCCTGACTGATATACCTCCCAAACCTCACTGTTGCAGAGCATATGCAGAAGATACAGGTTTGGTCAACTCACAGCGTGCTGTTGGTCCATACATTTACTCAACTCAGACATAGCACTGCAACTTTTGTGACAATTTTGCTGGTAACTGTCGAGCTGAAACCGATAAAATCACATTGTCAGTGTTGATAAATGGCAGGATAGCAACCTCCTGGACCATGATGTTGGCCTTCCAGATGTTGATGGTTCAAATTCTCTCACACCTGGAAAGAGTGTGTTTGTCTATTTGTGCTGAAAATGTTCCTCAGTGTAAATGTTTGTGTCGCTTAGTTGTGTTAAAGCAGGTCTCGGATGCATGGTGTTAGGGGTAGACTATTAGCATGGATTGGTTAACTGACAGGAAGCAAACAGTGGGGATAACTGAGTGCTTTTCTGGCTGACAATCAGTGACTAATGGTGTGCCTCAGAGAACAGTGTTGGGACCATAATTATTTACGATTTATAGCGATGATTTGGAGTTGGGGACCACGTGTACGGTGTCAAAATTTGCTGATGACACTAAGATGAATGGCAAAGCAAAGAGTGCAGAGGACTGTGAAACTTTACAGAGGAACTTAGATACACTGAGTGAGTGGGCAAAGGTCTGGCAGATGGAATACAATGTTAGTAAATGTGAGGTCATACATTTTGGTCAGAGTAACAGCTTATTACTTGAATGGTAAAAAGTTGCAGCATGCTGATTTGCAGAGGGACCTGAGTGTCCTTGTGCATGAACCGCAGAAGGTCGGTCTGCAGGTACAACAAGTAATGAGGAAGGCAAATGGAATTTTGTCCTTCATTGCTGAAGGGGTTGAGTTTAAAAGCAGAGAGGGAATGTTACAGCTGTACAAGGGGCTGGTGAGGCCACACCTGGAGTACTGTGTGCCGATTTGGTCTCCTTACTTGTGAAAGGATGTACTGGCACTTGAGGGGGTGCAGGAGGTTCACTGGGTGGATTCCAGAGTTGAGGGGGTTGGCTTATGAGGAGAGACTGAGGAGATTGGGATTATATTCATTGGAATTCAGAAGAATGAGGGGGGATCTTATAGAAACATTTAGTATCATGAAGGGAATTGATAAAATAGAAATAGACAGGATGTTTCTACAGGTGGGTGAACCGAGAACAAGAGGGCATGGCCTCAAGATTAGAGGAAGCAGGTTTAGAACTGTACTGAGAAGGAACATCTTCACCCAGAGAGTTGTTAACCTATGGAATTCCTTGTCAGTTGACCCTACTTTAATAATCGCTTTTAAAGCTAAGGTTGATACTTCTATGAAAAATAAAGGAATTAAGGGATATAGTGAGAGGACGGGTAAGTGGAGCTGAGTCCATGAAAAGCCATGATCTTATTGATTGGCAGAACAGGCTCGAAGGGCGAGATGGCCTACCCCTGCTCCTAGTTTGCATGTTCGTATGTTTGTATGTTCGTATGTTTGTATGTTAACTTGGCACAACCTGCTTAGGATTTCAGGCAAACACAGCTTTCTGTCAGTTCTGTATCACTAAGGCAATATTCTCTGTTGATGAACTGAAGGCACATGACAGCAGCAAAGAGAATAATATAATAAGGAATGCCAGTGTCAGAACATAATCCTGTCTGACTGCAGTGCAGACTCAAAGGGTTCTGATATTGTCCTGTCATCAGCTGGCCTTATCCACCATTCTGTTATCAATGGACGAGGTCACAATGAGGAGTTTAACAGACAGCACATTTCTCCATCCATTCAAATAGACCATCTCTGTTCATGAGTATGCATGCCTGAGGGAGATTGATGAAGGCAACATATCAGTGTCCATTTTGTTCAAAGTTAAAAGTCAGATCACAACAGGTTAGAGTCCAATTATTCTTATTTGAAAAGATAAACTTTCACGTGCGGTTCCTTTGTCAGGTAGCTAGTGGGGCAGCATCATAGGACACAGGATTGAGAGTAAAAGATCAAAGTGTCATACAACTGATGTGATGTGTTGAAAAAACCCAGGTTGTTGTCAAGTCTTTAATCACTCAGAATGGGGATGCAGGTTTCCATTGATTAAGACGTAAATCCCAGGATTTTTTTCATGTCACAGCTCCAAGGTAACTTGAGGTTTTATAAAAAATGATGACATCTCAGCTCAGACAATGCATTAAAGGTATGAGGTTAGAATCTGTTTGTATCCCAACTTTGATTCAGACTGGTTCTATTTTCAAAATAGGAATTGATAAAATGTCACATGGACTGAAAATTCACCCCATGGGTGTGTGTGTGTGTGTGTGTGTGTGTGTGTGTGTGTGTGTGTGTGTGTGTGTGTGTGAGAGAGAGAGATTATTTGATGGAATGTGTGTGCACGTGTGCCAGAATATATGCCTGTGAGATGGTGTGCATGTGAGTGTGAGTGTGCATGTGTGTGTCTAAGAGACAGCATGTGGAAAAGAGAGGGTCAGTGTGAGTGTGTGTGCATGTGTGTGAGAATGTATAGTGGAGTGGGGTCACCTGTAGTGTGACATGAACCCAAAATCCTGGTTGAGGCCATTCTCACTCATATACACACCCTCTCACAGGCATACACTCTGTCAAGCACACGCACATGCCCACACAAACACACACACACACTTTCTCTCTCTTTCTCTCTCTCTCTCTCTATTCACCCATGCACACAAACATAAAAGTCCATGGGGAAATTTGAATTTGCAGATTTGTATTTGCACATACATTCTATTTTGTTCAAAAAGTACACAATCTCTAAGCAGTCAGTCCATGTGACATTTTATCAATCCCTACTTTGGAAATAGAACCAGTCTGACTCAAGGTTAGTATACAGACAGACTTTAACCTCACACCGTTAACGCATTGTCTGAGCTGAGATGTCATCTTTTTTTAATAAAGTCTTCAGTTATCTCGGGACTGTGACTTGAAATAAGTCATGGGGTTTACATCTTAATCAATTGAAACCTGCATTCCCATTCTCAGTGATTAAAGACTGAAAGCAATCTTGGTTTGTTTAATACATTGCATCAGTTGTATGACAATTTGATCTTTGACAATAACGTCTGTGTCCTATGAGCCTGCCCCACTACCTGATGAGGGAGCAGTGCTTCAAAAATTTTGGACTTCAAAATTGGATTATTACCTGGTGTTGTGTGATTTCTAACTTTGTCTACCTTGTCCATCACTAGTGCCTCAGCATCATGCTTTGTTCAAAGCATTTTTCTTGCTGTTAGACTGAGATGATCACATCAATTGGGCATCTTCCCATTACTTGGGATTAGGGTTAGATGTATCAAACCAGGATCTGCAGTCTGACAAGAATAATGCAAGCAAGTACTTGTCCTGTGAAGTGCAGCACGAGGGAGATACATTGACAGTTGTTACAATCGCTGCAGTCATTCATGTTCTTGGAGGAGTGGGGGTCGCAATCCTTTCATCACACATTTTTTAGGGCACTGCCTCTTCCTCCAGCAGTCAGGGAAGTTGTGCAGATGTTGCAAGAGTGCTGGTTTCCCCTGCTTGATGAGTTCAGACAGAACAGCATTAGCACCTCGAGCCTTGTTCTTGGCAGGTGAATAAATTGCTTTGGTGAGCTCCTTCAATGTGAGTTTGATATCCAGCTGTGCTGTGATAGGCAGGGATTTCCACATCATTGAGAGTTAACCCATTGTAGTATTTGCATTAGAGCACAACTCAAGGTCTTCTTCTGACCATCTCTCCTAATGTTCATTGTTGCTGACCTCCCACTGTTTTTTCAAATGGTACCATTTTCTCTTGCATCTGTTTCCCAATTCAGGCTGTCCAATGTGCCCATGACATTTGGATATTTTGGCAGAGTTGGAATCAGTCATCATTGGTGAACACCATACAGGTCAATTGGACTTTATTTTGAACACCTCTAAGTCTGCTCAGCCTCATTTGTCTCTTGGTGTCTCCATAACAGGCCTCAGAACATTTTATTTCCTGAACATTGCTGTCCAAATGCTGAAAATCCTGACAGCCTGAAAATATCTTAACAATGACTCTGAAAAGATTTTGTGATCAAATCTCTGAACCTTATGCTTCCAGCTTAAAGATTTCAGCTCAGCCCCTTTTAGAAGCTGTTGAATCACTGTCTGTTTATATTCAGGTATTACTTACTTTCTAATCCAAATGTTCCTCACTGACAGGTGAATGGTCATCGCTATAAATACTTCATTAGGTGATTCAATCAAGAACCTTCCTTTTCTCCACTGAGGTTTGGTCATCTAAATACATCAGCCCCAGACCGTGCTCTCCAAAAGGAAATGAGTGAAGCAGAAACCACTGAAACGGAATAAACATTGCTCATTTAACATTTAATTTTCAGTATATGAAGCATTTTCAGGGGTAGCTGAGAGTTCTGTGGTTCACATCAGCTCAAAGCACATCAGTCCATTCACAATTATACATCACCTGGCAAATGAAAAGCCTCTGCCTGTAAGGGATTCTGTCTGAAAGGGTCACTCCTTCTAATTCTGCACCAAGTCAGAATTTTCAGCTTTCCTCTAATGCTTAACAATTACAGCAGCAACTAAATCACAATTAACCATTTATCTTGAGCTATTATCTCTTATGCTCAGGTTTTTTCTTGTGATCTTTTTACATTTACTTCAGCAGATTACACCAAGATGTTACCTCAGACATCAGTTTTAAAGACAGGTTGGAAATGTTCAGATGACAGAAGGCTCAGGGGTGATCGAAGCAGAGTTTGAGAAGATACTGACAGGTCATGTAAGAGTACATGGAGTAAAGCTATTCTTTGGGATAAGTGAGCTAAAGACCAGAGATCATCGGTTTCAAATAATTAGTTACAGATCTGGAGACAAACAATCCTTTGTGAGGTCTTGTAACAAGTAATGTCAGCCATTCAGTTTGGCTGATTAAAGTATCACTCATTGTTGGTGAAATATTGCCTTGGTTTGTGTTCAATAATGTCATAAATCCCTTCTACAAGAATTTGACCTGAGCTTTGATCAGGGCAGTCCCTCTCTTCGCATTGTTTCACTTCCTTGTGAAGTGACTGAGTTCAACATTCAGATAAATACATTTTGGAACATGAACTAATTAAGTAAGAGCTAATATGCGAGGGAACAAATGAAACCCAGGCTTTCAATGACTGAACACTGCAGAATGGTAAAATATGGAAACTGTAAAAGCAGACGTGCTTCATTTCACTGGAAATTTGGAGCAGAGAGATTAATTCATGTTTTCATGTTTGATGCTAATCCTGTCGTTCAATGTTACACTTTGTTTGATAATGATTCAGTACCTGAAATCAGTCCAAGATGAAGGGCTTTTGCCCGAAACGACAATTTTCCTGCTTCTCGGATGCTGCCTGAACTGCTGTGCTTTTCCAGCGCCACTCTAATCTGGACTCTGGTTTCCAGCATCTGCAGTCCTTGTTTATACCTCGTATCTGAAATATGCAAGCTGTTGTTCAGAAAGCAACCAAGTCAACAGGACGGAAGTCCCTTTTTACTAATTCACATTGGAATTAGTAAAGAGCCATCTAAAATCCATCTTGGACTTATCTTTCAACAGTTAGTACACCAAAGAAAGAACTGGCATTAATTTAGCATATTTCATTTCCTCAGTACAAACACCTAAAAACCAATGGATTCCAATGTAGTCGTTTATGCCATTGAATGCAGCTAATGTATGCAAAGCAAAATCCAACAAATAACACACAATCAGAAAAACGCTCAGATAATCTACTTCCTTGTCAATGGTGCATTAGAAGAACTTCCTTTCCCTTTGCATCAATGTCCCTCATTGGTCTGCAGCATGACTTGAACCAGTACTCTAGATTAACTTGGAATGGAATGGTTGTGGTGAGAATGAAGCTATCATTTTGTCACAGAATGCCATCTTATTTAATACTGTTCTTCAGAGAAAGAAACTTGCTGATCTTACCCATTCTGATTGACTCCATGCCCACAGAAATTTGGGTAAGTGTGAACTTGCACCCCAAAGTGCTTGTTAATCAACAAAAACTGAAGATTCAGTTCCATTGCTTTTTCCAGCCCTAATATGCAACTAATGAACTTGGAACACATCCACAGTAGTTTTTTAAAAAATATATATTGATATCATGTGAGTTTGTTTCCGATCCAATGAAGCTTTCTCAGTGTTCTATCAGTTGCTGTCTCTACCTCGGTCTTGACATCACACACTCCAGTCCATTCACCTTGCTGGAATGGATTGACCTCCAGAATGTAGATGAGATGAGATTACATACAGTGTGGAAACAGGCCCTGCGGCCCAAGTCCACACCGACTCGCCGAAGTGCAACCCATCCAGACTCATTCCCTTGCATTTACCCCTTCACCTAACACTACGGGCAATTTAGCATGGCCAATTCACCTAACCTGCACATCTTTTGGACTATGGGAGGAAACCCATGCAGACACAATGTGCAAACTCCACATAGACAGTTGCCCGAGGCAGGAATTGAACCCGGGTCTCTGGCGCTTTGAGGCAGCCGTGCTAACCACTGTGCCACCGTACCGTCTACTTTTTTTTTATTAACTGAGTACACCATTCTGCCCCTGAATTTATTTTAAGATTAGATTAAATGGGTCTTTACATGAGCAGTCACAGCTATTGGAATTAACATGAAAGGTCCCACTGATGGATGTTAGCTTCTCAGCATGGAACAATTTTTAACAACACCAGGTAAAATATTCCTTTGTCTCGGTGCAGTGACATCCGAAGTATGTTCTGAAAGACATGCTTAATGCTTTTCCATATTGATCAGAATGGTTCCTCTTTCCTCACCACTTCATTCCCTCAACAAACATGTGGGTTAAATTATCAAACACTTTTGGAAGTGTATCAAATTAATAAATACTGAGGAATAAGGGAAGAGATGAAACCCAGGCTTTCATTGGCTGACCACAGCAGAGTGATAAAATATTAAAATGGAAAAAGCAGACTTGCTTTATGACACTGGAGATTTTGAGTATTGTTATTAATTCATCTTTGAATCCATAAATTGTCATCTGTTGAGACTCAAACAGATGTTATCATCATTTAAAGCAATGAAAATAGAGTATATTGATGTTTTCTTCAAATGTGATATGCTCACAATCTTCCTTTGAACATTATAAATTATACCCAGGACAGGGAAGCCTTCCCAGCTTGGAAGCTTGTCTGCATGTACAAGTCACTGCTTTAATTCACACTAAATACAATTTCATATTACTTATGTTAATTAGTTTGTAATTCAGATGTTTGGACAAATGATTTGGAGGTAGAAGTTCAAGTCTCACCTGAAGAATTAAAACTCAGTTCGTTAATTAAATGAAAAAGTGAGCATCAGTCATGACAACAATGAAATTATTGGCTGTCATAAAACTGCACATGGTTCAATCATGCCCTTAAGGAATCCTGTCTTCCTGACTCAATCTGATTGAGTCCATGATAATAGCAAGGCAGTTCACTCTGAAATAAGGCCATAAGATGGGGATTCAGAATAGGCCACTCAGTTCATCGAGTGTGCTGCACCTTTCAATGAGATTATGGCTGATTTGATAATCCTCAACCCCGCTTTCCTGCCTTTTCACCATAACTCCTGGATTCCTTCACTGTTTAAAACTCTGTCTGTCTCAGCCTTGAATATTTTTGATGAATAAACCAACCTAGATAGCCTTCAGTGGAAAAGAATTCTGTAGATTCACCACTGTTTGAAAGAAGGTTAAAAATCACACAACACCAGGTCATAATCCAATCGGTTTATTTTGCAGCACCAGCTTTCAGAGCACTGCTCCTTCATCAGGTAGCTGTGGAGCAGGATCATAAGACACAGAGCTTCTAGCAAAAGATTACAGTGTCATGCTACTTGTTATGAAGGTGTTAGGGTTACTGCACCTTTAAGAGAGTTAAAGGCGAGCAGAACTATCTGACAGCACCAAGTGTTCTGAACAAGATATATTGTAACCTTTTGGTTGAACAACTGCATCAGTTGGTTGCCTGGAGACAACAAAACAAATTTGAATTAGGCCAATCAGTTTAAGTTACACCCTGAAAAATACCAAACTCCAATCAAGTTTGAATTGAGTATATTGACAATCTTAAAAGCCAATGACATAACCTGATGTTTTGAGTGCATAAGGGGAAAATTGAACAGTTCAGAGGAGAACTGTCAAGCCACCAGCATGTACAGACTGCTTGAAAAATAGCTCGCCTAAAGGTATCTTTATCGATCAATAACCTGTGAAACAGAAATCCTTAAGAAGAAGAAGACAGAGGAAGATATAACGAGAAAATTCCACAATGACTGGTTTTGAAAATTTGAATTTTTGGTCAATCTTAACAGAGTGTTTTTTGGGCTAGCATTATGGAAGAGGAAGGGAAAAGATAGGTTAGAGGAAGGAGTTGTAAATAGTTGTTAGTTAATTATTCTCTGCTATACTTGAAGAAATAAAGTTGTTAATCTTTAAAAAGTCCTTGGCCTCTTGAATTTTCACAAATTACTGCACAAGATAAATCTTTTCTGTGTTGCTGGTTCAAATTATATGTTTACCCTGTGTTGTAACAAACTGAAATAATATATTGAACAAACCGAGATTGCTGTTCAGTCTTTCACCTTTTAGAATGGGTTACACGTTTCGGTTCATTAACATGTAAATCCGAGAAGTTCTTGTCAGTCACATTCTCAAGATAACTGAAGGTTTTATAAAAAAGATGACATCTCAGCTCAGACGATGCATTTAAGGTGTGAGGTTAGAGTCTGTCTGTATCCCAATATTGAGTCTTACTGATTCTATTTCCAAAGTAGGAATTTCTGAAATGTCACACGGATTGACTGCCTCCCATTAACTGCCTACAGATTGTGTGCTTTCTGAGCAAAATAGAATGTATCTACAAATACAATTCTGAAAATGCAAATTTGCAGAATTATATTTGCAGACATATTCTATTTTGCTCAAAAAGCGCACAATCTGCAGGCAGACAATCCACGTAACATTTTATAAATTCCTACTTTGAAAATAGAACCAGTCTAACTCAAGATTGGGATACAGATAGACTCCAACCTCACACATATAATGCATGTGAGCTGAGATGTCATCTTTTTCACAAAATCTTCAGTTATCTCGAGAATGTGACTTAAAAGCAGTTCTGGGATTTACATCTTAATGAATCAAAACCTGCAAACTATTCTAAAAGATGAAAGACTTAACAGCAATCTAGCTTTTTTTCAATTTATTGTTTCAGTTGCATGATACTGTGATCTTTTGCTGTAGATTCTGTGTTTTATCATCTTACTGCACAGCTACCCAATAAAGAAGCAGCACTCCAAAAGCTAGTACTTCCAAATAAACCTGTCGCACTTTAACCTAGCGTTATGTGATTTTTAACTTTGTCCACCTCAGTCTAACACCGGTACCTCCACATCATATTATAGAGAAGACATTCTTCCTCATCCCATTCCCTCTCAGTTTGTGCTCTCTGGTCCTAGATTCAGAAGGCAATGCGGCACCTCAGCATTTACCCTGTCAAACCACCAAACAATCTTGTATGTTTTAATCGGGTCACCTCTCACCATTCTGAACACCAATAAGTACAGACCCAACCTATTCAATCTCGCCTCATCAAATAATCCCTCTATACCGATAGAATATTCTAATAAAAGTCACATGGTTGAATCTGCGATAAATTCAAAATGTATTTGGAAAAGTTAGGGACTTCTACAACTCTCAGTTTAATTAAATTATGATCTCACCTGATGTTACTACTGGACAAGTCAGATTTCTGGCTTGCGAGATTTAAAAAAAATGCAATTTGCACTCTTTTACCGAGACATTAACACTAAAGCTTGCAGTGAAAACAGCAAATTCTGGATATCACAGCAGGTCAGAAAACATCCATGGAGAGTGAGGTAGCTCATGTTTTGAGTCCAGATGACTCTTCATCAGAACTGAAGAGTGGAGGGGACATCATTTTTGCTATCACTTTGGGGGTGGAGGGGGGTGTAGGGGAAGTGGGTGTAGAGTGCTGGTGGAGAAAAGATGTTCGTAGTTCAGGTTAGCTGATCAAAATGTGAAAATAGCAGAACAATAGTGTGTTCTCCTGCCCAACTTGAAAGAACAGGCAATCCATTTGGGATGGGAGGAGGGGAAAAGATATGATAACAAAATGTAACAAATGAAAAGTAAGGGAAGATATGGGAATTTTCACATTCCGATCCCACCTGCTGCCCATCTCCATCACTCTCCAGTCACTCAAAAAAACCAGAGACATTTCTCCTCTCCCTCAAATCTGCGGCTTCAACTTCACCATGGCTTATTCAGTTCCTGTTCTGTGCATGTGAAACTTTTTCTTTGAATCCTCATACCACTGAGATATTGAGACAAGGAGAACAAGCTACAAACTGAGCTCAGTGTTACATTCACTTCAGAGTGAGCATGTGTTTCCAAAGGTCAGGTTCCAGCAAACTGATGGACTAACCTCAAGGTTTTCCTATTCCTCTGTGGCCTGACGTCTGGTCTCGAGGCACATTTTCATTAACTTAATCTCTGAATACCCAGTCCTGTTAGCCCCCGTTTCTTCACTGCACGAGTTGTAAAATCTCATTAAAAATGTAAATGAACAATAGACCTCCAGTCTCCCCCATACCAAGCCCAGTACAAACAATTCTAAAATGTTAAAACCACATCAACTCCATAACACACAAAACTATGATAAATGATGTGTGATTTATACATAGAAGTACTTCTTTTCTGAAAGAGTTTGGATTGGAAATTAGTGGCATGCTGAGGAACACTTCACAGTCAGAAGTGTCTTTGTTTTAACAAGATATTAAATAGAGGTCCCACTTGCTATGTTAAGTGTACATACAAGATCCTGCGTTTAGTACTTTTGATATGTACAATGTGCAATGTCCTGATCAATACTGATCTCTCAATTAACTTCCACAAAACAGGTTATCTCAGCATTGTGCTATGCTGTTTGTGGGAGCACAATATTTCTACAGCACTTGTGATATTATACTGACAACTGAAGCAGTTTGGAATGTCTGGAGGTCATGAGAACAGCAATAGAAATGGCAGAAATGTAGCTCCTTCTTTTCATCACAAACAGTTGGAGGAGATATGAATTTATTAAAATCACACTCCACTGAATTTACTGGCAGTTATTCCTGACTTTGTGTTCCTTTGATATTTCCAGCAGAAAACTTCAAACTGTCCACTGCAGATGTCAGAGTGAATCAGTGGCCAAAAGAATTACATTTCTGGAGGGAATGAGGCCAGCGAAATGTAACTCTTACCAAACTCACACTGCTTCATTTGCAATAGCTTAACAGAAGGCTAAGAAACAAATTGTCCATCTGGTCTCTCAATACAAACTGATAGCAAGATGGGATTTACAGCCTTTTTCATATTGGGGACTGATGCTTGTACAACAGATAATGGAAGTCCAGGTTATGGGAAATCTGCGCTGTTTGTCAAAAAATATTTTTCAGAATAACAACCATCAAGTATTTGCCAGATTTTAAGACGTTTGCATTCTTGAAGTTGTCCTTTGACAACCAGAAGGCTAAGAACTTCTGTGCAGATTGACTGTCCTTCCTGAAAACTCTGGTAGCAGACACACAAAAGACCAAACCTTCAAGACAATAACTGTGTTGCTCGATAGTCAAATTGATCTGTGCTTAATTACACAATGCTGTTGACGGATCTACACTGCTTTTGCTGAACTGAAGCCTGGGTGTTGTTTTTGACAGTGAAGGAAAAACATAATTTTCAGAGAAAAACCGCAGAGGCTTGAGATCTTGACATGTGTGTACAGATCCCATGATTATTTAACCATTTTAAAGAAATGTTCATAAACCTGTTGGCAAGCTAAAATAAGTGCTGAAAATGTGTTGCTGGAAAAGCGCAGCAGGTCAGGCAGCATCCAAGGAACAGGAGATTCGATGTTTCGGGCATGAGCCCTTCTTCAGGGCTTATGCCCGAAACGTCGAATCGCCTGTTCCTTGGATGCTGCCTGACCTGCTGTGCTTTTCCAGCAACACATTTTCAGCTCTGATCTCCAGCATCTGCAGACCTCACTTTCTCCTCCAAGCTAAAATAAGTGTCATCCTTACCTTGCTTCAAAATAAAGCAGTTACATAAAATAAGCAATAAACCTGCAAATATACACCAATCGCTAAGAAGACAGCATGGTTGTCAGCCATGATGGATTCTTAATTTAAAGGTCATTAGCTAAGAGTGGTCTTAGGTTGAACTCAAAACATAAATATACTGGGAGTGCAGTATGAGGTATTAATCTTCAGCTTAGAATTTAAACTTGGTCTCTATGCGGCCACAGTATCAGATTTGAAATTATACTTTCATGGCACTAATCAAGGGGTGTGTCTAACTGTTCCTACCTTAGCAGTGAACAGTATAAGGATAGATTAATCAAGATCAAATTGAGTGGTGTCCAAGCCAGAGGAGTGAATGGGCACCTTCTGATTTTAAGCTCTGCCAAACGACAATGAAGTTTTAAAAACAGATGCTCATCCAAAAATAATGAAGGATGAATACAACTGGGAATATAGTTGAAGATGACAGTTTTAAAGAGATGGGAGGTAATGAATGAGAACTGAAAAGTCCATCACTTCATTGTTTGGATCTCAGTACACGTGGGATATAAAGAGAGGGTACCATGTGTTGCAGATTTGGACTGAACTCAGTCCAAAGGTGCACTGATACATGCATTACAAAAAAAAGGAACAGCATGAGGGGATTTGTTGATGGAAAGATTCAATGAAAGATTCTTACTCTGAAGTATTAACCCTGTTCAGATGTTCACACATGCTACCTGATCTGCTGATTAATTCCAGCATGTTCTGGTAAAATTTCAGATTTGCAGCATTTACTATACAAAGAACAAAAGAAAATAAAGAAAATTACAACACAGGAACAGGCCCTTCAACTCTCCAAGCCCATGCTGATCCAGATTCTCTCTCTAAACCTGTCACCTATTTTCCAGGGATCTGTATTCCTCTGCTTCCTGCCCATTCATGTATCTGTCTAGATACATCTTAAATGATGCTATCGTGCCCGCCTCTACCATCTCCGATAGCAATGTGTTCCAGGTACCCATCACACTGTGTAAAGACCGTTCCATAAATAATTCCCTTAAACTTTTCCCCTTCACTTTTAACTTGTGACACCTTGTAACTGAATCCCCCATTCTGGGAAAAAAGGTTCTTGCTTTCCACCCTTTCAATACCTCTCATGATTTTGTCGACCTCAATCAGGTTCCCCCTCAACTTCTGTCTTTCTCATCAAAATAATCCTAATCTACACAATCTCTCTTCATAATTAGTGCCCTCCATACCAGGCAACATCCTGGTGAACCTCCTCTGCACCCTCTCCAAAGTATCCACATTCTTTTGGTAATGTGGCGACCAGAACTGTATGCGGTATTCCAAATGTAGCTGAACCAAAGTCTAATGCAACTATAACATGGCCTAACAACTCTTGTACTCAATGTCCCGCCCAATGAAAGAAAGCATGCCGTAGTCTTCTTGACCACTTTATCAACCTGTGTTGCCACCTTCAGGGTACAATGGACATGAACACCCAGATCTCACCGTACATCAATTTTCTCCAAGGCTTTTTCATTTACCGCATAGTTTACTATAGAAGTGGATCTTCCAAATGCATCACATCGCATTTGCCCAGAATGAACTTCATTTTCCATTTCTCTGCCCAACTCTCTGATCTATGAACATTCTGCTGGATTCGCTGACAGTCCCTTTCACAATCTGCCACTCCACCAATCTTACTATCATCTGAAAGCTGGCTCATCAGGCCACCTATACCTTCCTGTGTATATCACAAACAACAGTGGTCCCAGCATGGATCCCTGTGGAATACCACTGGTCACAGCTTTCTACCAGTACTCCTCTCTGTCTCCTGTTGCCCAGGCACTTCTCTATCCATCTAGTTAGTAGACCCTGAACCCCATTTGACTCCAGTTTCTCCATCAGCCTACCACGGGGAACTTAGCTTTGGAAAATTTATTTGGTTTCTTTCTGAGGACATAGTGATTGAAGTGTCATTTTCCGATGATCTTGAACAGAGTTTGACTTTGACAAAAAAATTGTCGACAGGCAAATTACGTTGTGTAAAGTAGAAACCAGCATTCTTTGCAGGTAATGTTGGTTAAGCATGCTTTCCATTGCAGGGACACTGAAGCTACAAACGTTTATGTTTTCACAGCAGCTTGATCCAAAGTAAACGTTCGAGGGTATTGGTTCGACTTGTAAGGGAACTGTAGAAAAGTATAGTCTTTTTGAAGACTTGAAGTAAAAAACAATTTTGGATATGAATAAAGAGCTATCAAGGTATCAATGCTAATGGCATACAGTTACATTGTTCAGGTACACAGATTAAAGGCGTTGTCAAATTGAATATTCCCTGGTTGAAGTCATATGTTTTCCAGAGGTTTGTCTTAACTGCTCTGAACTGGCTATTTTGGAAAATATGTTGAGAACACTTGGAAAGAGAGAATGCTGGGGACATTGAAATGTTTGCTAGAAAGCAGACATTGGAAATGCTGTACTCTGTAAACAAGTCTCTTATCAAGGGAAGTACACGTGTCCAGTATCACACATTATCAATTAGCTTGCAATGGAACTGACGTGGCATAGAAGAGTGCCATTATATAACCTGAGATTGCTGAATCAGGAGAATTAATAGAATTGTTGACTCATAGTCATAGAGCCAGAGAGCTGTGCAGCATGGAAACAGACCCTTCAGTCCAACTTTTCCACGCTGACCAGATATCCTCAGATAATCTAGTCCCATTCTGGCATCAAAACTCTGGAATTTCCAAGTACCTTTCTTTACATCACATCTTGAAAGCAGAAGTACATTCCATCTACTTGAAAAGGATTGTCAGTACCAAAGCACAATGAATGATTGGTCATAGGGACACCTTAGTGGAACTCCCATGGTCCTTTTCTTCCAAGTGGTATCTGTTGAAGATCTATTTATTGATGGCCCCAATTTCCAGAGAACTTTATATTTCACCAAAGAAGCTGAAGAGCTTTTAATCATCAGGTTCTTAGAAGCTGACCGAGAGGAGATTTTTACACTGTCAGAATATAAAAGCATTATCTAAGTTGAGCCTTATTGTTTACAGAAGCAAGCACAGGGTTGACATTCTATAATCTATTATCTTTCAACTTCCTCCTTGAAAAATTTGACATTTCCATTAAAATATTGCTGCTAACCTGTTATGTCTTCACAATGTGACCAGAATTTCAAGAGTTTTCTTCATTTGATCATGTGTCAAGTTTTGCTGAACCTGAGTTGCTTCATGGTTTGAATTCATGATTCTGCTTGCTTTCATTTATAGAGTCATAGAGATGTACAGCATGGAAACAGACCCTTCGGTCCAACCTATCTATGCCGACCAGATATCCCAACCCAATCTAGTCCCACCTGCCAGCACCCGGCCCATATCCCTCAAAACCCTTCCTATTCATATACCCATCCAGGTCCCTTTTAAATGTTGTAATTATACCAGCCTCCACCACTTCCTCTGGCAGCTCATTCCATACACATACCACCCTCTGCGTGAAAATGTTGCCCCTTAGGTCTCTTTTATATCTTTCTCTTCTCACCCTAAAACTATGTCCTCTAGTTCTGGACTCCCCCACCCCAGGGAAAAGACTTTGTCTGTTTATCCTATCCATGCCCCTCATAATTTTGTAAACCTCTATAAGGTCACCCCTCAGCCTCTGATGCTCCATGGAAAACAGCCCAAGCCGACTCTCCCTGTAGCTCAAATCCATTGACCTTGGTAACATCGTTGTAAATCTTTTCTGAACCCTTTCCAGTTTCACAACATCTTTCTGATAGGAAGGAGACCAGAATCGCACGCAATATTCCAACAGTGGTCTAAGCAATGTCCTGTACAGCCGCATCATGACCTCCCAACCCCTGTACTCAATACTCTGACTGATAAAGGAAAGCATACCAAACACCTTTTTCATTATTCTATCAACCTGCGACTCCACTTTCAAGGAGCTATGAACCTGCACTCCAAGGTCTCTTTGTTCAGCAACATTCCCGAGGGTCTGACCATGAAGTGAATAAGTCCTGCCCTGATTTGCTTTCCCAAAATGCAGCACCTCACATTTATCTGAATTCAACTCCATCTGCCACTTCTCAGCCCATTGGCCCATCTGGTCCAGATCCTGTTCTAATCTGAGGTAATCCTCTTCGCTGTCCACTACACCTCCAATTTTGGTGTCATCTGCAAACTTATTAATTGCACTTCTCAAGCTCACATCCAAATCATTTATATAAATGACAAAAAGTAGTGGAGCCAGCACCGATCCTTGTGGTCACAGGCCTCCAGTCTGAAAAACAACCACCCTCTGTCTTTTACCTTTTAGCCAGTTCTTTATCCAAATGGCTAATAGCCCCCCTGTATTCCATGAGATCTAACCTTGCTAACTAGTCTCCCATGGAGAACCTTGTCAAGTGCCTTACTGAAGTCCATATAGACCGTGTCCACTGCTCTGCCCTCATTAATCCTCTTTGTTACTTCTTCAAAAAACTCAATCAAGTTTGTGAGACATGATTTCCCATGCACAAAGCCATGTTGACTATCCCTAATCATTCCATGCATTTCCAAATACTTGTTCATTCTGTCCCTCAGGATTCCCTCCAACAACTCCACCGGTGACTCTCTGTGCGGAGTTTGCACATTCTCCCCGTGTCTGTGTGGGTTTCCTCTGGGTGCTCTGGTTTCCTCCCACAATCCAAAAATGTGCAGGTTAGGTGAATTGACCATGCTAAATTGCCCGTAGTGTTAGGTAAGGGAACTGGTCTGGGTGGGTTACGCTTCAGCGGGTCGGTGTGGACTTGTTGGGTCGAAGGGCCTGTTTCCACACTGTAAGTAATCTAATCTAAACTTGCCCACCACCAATGTAAGGCTCACTGGTCCACAGTTTTCTGGGGTGCTGTTAACTTATCAATTTTGGTATCGACCTGTCTAGCCAAGGTCATTGTCCTTCAGGAGTGATACAAATCCCATGGCTGCTTTGACTTTCACTCCCACCATACATACATGAAGCTATCAGTCACCAGGTGAGATGACAGCATGGTATCATTATCGCTGGGCTGTTGTCCCAGGTCCAGGACCCTGGATTCAAATCCTGCCATGGCAAATAGTAGAATTTGAATTCAATAAACACCTGGAATTGAGAGTCAAATGATGACCATTAATCCACTGTCAATTGTTGGAAAAACCCATCTGGTTCACGAGTGTCCTTGAGGGCAGGAAACTGGTCTGGCCTACATGTGACTCGAGAACCGCAGCTATGTGGTTGACTCTTAACTGTCTTCTCGGCAATTAGGGATGGTAATTAATTCCTGGCCTAGCCAGTGATGTCCTCAACCTGTGAATGAATATATTTTTTTAAAAATCAAGCACCTTAGAACAGGATTATAGATTCATTTAAAGCAGGACCATTTCAGAACAGAATCAAGTAACAAGAAGTGATAGTGAAGAAGAAATGAATCATTCCACATGGTCAGATTTGAAGACAAAATGAGGTCAAACGTACACCACATTGGATCTGAAAGGGACAGCACTAGAGAAGCTTGGCCCTGTCCAGGACAAAGCAATCGTTTGACTTGCACTCCGTCCACTACCTGAGATGTTCACTTCCTTCAGTACAATCGAGTGGTAGCAATATATCATCCACAAAACATACTGCAGCATCCTTGGCAAGCACCTTCCGAACCAGTAACCATCAAGAAGGACAAGGGATGCAGATATGTGGAAGCACTACCACCTGCAAGCCACTCACTACCTTGACATCAAACTATATTGCTATTCCTTCTCTTTGACTGGATCAAGACATTGGAACTTTCCTCCGACCAGTATTGTGGGCGTACCTGCACCAGATGGATTGTAGCAATTTGAAAAGGTGGTTCAACATAATCTTTGCAAAGGCTATTTGCCCATATGCTGTGAAATAGAAAAACAAAGTGATCAGAAACTTGAGTACTTGTCTACTGATGAAGGGCTTATGCCCAAAATGTTGACTCTCCTGTTCTTGAATTCTGCCTGACCTGCTGAGCTTTTCCAGCGCCACACTTTTTGACTTTGATTTCCAGCGTCTGCAGTCCTCACTTTCTCCTGCGGATGAACTTTGCCCCATGTAGTGCTGTTGCTGCCAGATCAGAAGGCACATGTGATGAGATACTTCATTAGATAGTTGTAATCGAGTCTTGTGTGAATACCAGGCGAAATTCATTGCAGCTTGGACGGTTTCCTCAAATCTGAATAATAACAGGAGGGGAGTTGTCACTGTCTTGGAGGTTGACACGTATACGCCAAGATTTTTAAAAATTTGTTGATGTGATGTGGACATCAGTGGCTCTGCCAGAATTTACTGTCCATCATGATTGCCCTGGAGAAGATGGTGGTGAGCTACCTTCTTGAACTGCTGCAGTCCATGGGTACAGTAAGACCGCAATGCTGTAAAGGAGCAAGTTCCAAGAGCCTTCGTCCTCAACGTAGTCAATGCAAAGCATCTTTCACAGAAGAGCAGCCTTGATACGTCTGATGTTTTGTAAGAGTATTGACTTGTAAAAGGTTTATGGGGTTGATCTCGGGTATGAAAGGACTATTCTACGAGGAAAGGCTGAGTGGGTTGGGCTTATACTCACTGGAGATTTGAATGGTGACCTTAGTGAAACATATAAGGTTACTAGGGGACTTGACAGGGCAGATCTGGGAATTAGCTTCCCCTGTGGGAAAATGTAGGACGACAGGGCAAAATGTCAAATTAAAGGGTCACATACTTATGACAGAGATGAGGAAGAATATTGTTTCTCAGAAGTGGTCGACCTGTGGAGTTCTTTCCTGAGAGATCTCTTGACATAGGGTCATTCAGATTATTCATGTCAGGGATAGACACTTTTTAAATCAGTAAGGGAATCAACAGTTATGGGAAAAAGGTAAAAAAGTGACTGAGGACTATTAAATAAACTATGATCTCATTGAATGGTACAAGCCAAAAATCACACGATTCCAGGTTATAGTCCAACGGGTTGACTTGAAAACACTATTTGAGCACCTGATTAAGGGGCAGTGCTCCGAAAGCTAGTGTTTTCAAATAAACCCATTGGACTATAACCAGGTGTTGTGTGATTTTTGACCTTGTCCACCCAGTCCAACACCTGCACCTTCAAATCATTGAATTGTGGAGCAGATTTGATGGGCTGAATGATCTTTTCTGCCTGTATGATCTGCCTCTCTATCTTCAGGTCTAAAAGACAAGGCCATACCCTCTCGATGCGAGCTATCTGACAGTGCAATGTTAGCGAGGATGAAATGATCTTCAGTCCAAGCCCAGAGTGCGGTTCGACAATCGGTAACTTTATTAGAGTATGTAACACCCGCGGAGACCGATCGAGGTTTGAATCTTGATCGCTCTAACGTTTCCCGTGCGATGTTACAGGTTATATACTTCATGAGTCAGGATGTAGGAGATTGGGTCTGAATGAGTGTGAATGGTGGGACTCATGGCTGGAGTGTGTGTGAATGTCAAGCTACCTGCCATCCTCGGAGAGTCAGCAGCACACACAAAAGGTGTGTTGTTCATTTTTATGTGAATGGGTCTGGGTGCTATCTGCTTGTCTCTCCGTGAGGGCTGGAGGCTAGCACCCCGCTTTGTTACTTCCAAAGTGTTAGGTTCATCCTTTTGTGTAGGACTGTTTTACATGATCAGGTTATGGGTGTGTGTCAGTTGGAGTCTTGATGAGATTATAAGGTGGGTTTCGATCTGTGAGTCACGACCATTGTCTGGAGTCCTGACTAGTGTCTGGTCTGGTGTGTATTTGGATCTGTCTTTGGGTCCCTTCTCCCAATACTGTTTGCTTTAAAATGGATACTGCTGGTTTTCCCGATGTGGGCCTTGCTCCACGGTAAACATGGGGCGGTTTATGCCCGCCTTCAGCAATGTTACCTCACCTTGGCACTTTGACATGCAGCATGGACACTCTGACAGTGCTGTGTTCCACCAGTACTAATCCTCTGACATTACAGCACTCCCTCAGAAATGACCCTCTGACTGTTCAGTATTCCCTAATTACCGACCCTGTAACAGAGCAGCACTCCTTTGTCATTGGACTGTAACTCAAAATGTCAGTTCGGATATTTCAAGAATCATCACTTCTGGTCATATTTTGTACCTGACTCAAAATCATGACAGCACTTGCTGCCGTACTCCAGGATAGAAGTCCCATGGCCAAGATGAAAAGATGCCATGTGAAATTCAGACACGTGAATGACAATGTTGACTTTCACATGGGGAGGTTGAAAGGGTATGGTGGCATGTTATCAAGTTGGAGAGGGGTTGAGAGTCAGGTGGGTTGCAAGGTGGCGGGTGGGAAATGGTACTGCATGGCAGGATGGCAGGTGTCGAGAAGGGTTGGCCGCATCGGGTGGAGTTGGGCAATAATGTCAGCTGGAAGGTAGTCAGTTGGCACATGTCTGGCACAAGATCTTGACATAGCATGTATCTTTTGTTGTGTCTCCAAGTATCTGGAAATTTGAATATTTGAGGTGTGAAATCTATTTTTCATTCCACAGACAAAGGCATATTTCCTGGCATTTTTTTTTGTCTCAAAATGTTACCCACAAATCCATAGCATGCATTTTTCCGATAATAAAATCACCCACCTCGTAATTTTGGAGGAAAACAATGCAGAATAGCAATGGTGTAAAGATAGATGCTGCGTCAGTGCAGGAAGCAGCTCAAATCTACCAAAGAAAGAGGTGGCAACTGTAAAACTATTTAATAATTCCTTTCATGGCTTTCATTCACTGCGAACAATGGAATGTGTAATTATTTCTCTCTCCTCACCATTATCTTGCTAAATTGGGCTAGCATGAGGAGGTGGTGAAAATTCCCTCTGTTTGTTTTCAGTGTTGGCAGTTCCACTGTTTAAGGTATTATCGAAACATGGAGAGAGCACCAGATTCCATTCGGAATAAGAATAGAGGAGCAGGGGGAGTTTACTTCATGCTTCTGAATGCCCGTGATATTGTTAGGGCTGTCAGTATTACCTACCATCACAAAAAAACATGTCCTTGGCCATTTGCCATCTCAGAGGGTGAGACAAGGCTGAAAGACAAGATATTTTCTCCTTTCCCCGAAGAGAACTGAGTGGCATACAAGGAACCCTAATAATTATGACCACAACCGTCCAAGAATAATATTCTCCAAAGGAAGAGTTAACCATTGATTAAGAATTGGTGGGTGTGAAGAAGGATCAGCACAACATAAATCTGCAGTCCGACAAATTCCATTCAAACAATTTCCGATAAACTGCTTCAGCATGTTTGTGTTATATTTTGGTCCCTGTCAGTCTATATATGACTCGGAGAAAGTGAGGACTGCAGATGCTGGAGATCAGAGCTGAAAATGTGTTGTACAGCAATGTCCTGTACAGCCGCATCATGACATCCCAACTCTTGTACCCAATACTCTGACCAATAAAAGAAAGATACCAAATGCCTTCTTCACTATCCTATCTACCTGTGACTCCACTTTCAAGGAGCTATGAACTCCAAGGTCTCTTTGTTCAGCAACACTCTCTAGGACCTTACCATTAAGTGAATTAGTCTTGCCTTCACAAAATGCAGCACCTCACATTTATCTGAATTAAACTCCATCTGCCACTTCTTGGCCCATTGGCCCATCTGACCAAGATCCTGTTGTAATCTGAGGTAACCTTCTTCGCTGTCCACTGCACCTCCAATTTTGGTGTCATCTGCAAACTTACTAACTGTACCTCTTATTCTCGCATCCATATCATTACAAAAAGTAGAGGACCCAGCACCGATCCTTCTGGCACTCCACTGGTCACAGGCCTCCAGTCTGAAAAACAACCCTCCACCACCACCCTCTGTCTTCTACCTTTGAGCCAGTTCTGTATCCAAATGGCGAGATTCCGTGAGATCTAACCTTGCTCACCAGTCTCCCATGAGGAACTTGGTTGAACGCCTTAGTGAAGTCCATACAGATCACATCTTACCGCTCTGCCCTCATTAATCCTCTTTGTTACTTCTTCAAAAAAACTCAATCAAGTTTGTGAGACATGATTTCCCACGCACAAAGCCATGTCCCTCAGGATTCCCTCCAACAACTTGCCCACCACCGACGTCAGGCTCACTGGTCTATAGTTCCCTGGCTTGTCCTTCTCTTGTCTGAAAGAGTGGCACCACGTTAGCCAACCTCCAGTCTTCCGGCACCTCACCTGTGACTATCGATGATACTGACAAAATTGGGAGAGGTGTCTCACAGACTGGTCAAGCAATAACCTGACCTGTCAGTCAGATATGATTCTATCAGTATGACTATATTCCAGTCACCACCATCACCATCCCTGGATATGTCATATCCCACTGACAGGACAGGCCCAGTTGAGGTGGCAGAACAATGCCAAACAGTTGGGAATGAATTGCCCTGAGAGCACTCAGGGTGAGAATATATATCGGTGTCATCAGCAGTGCTATTCAGCAAGACTTGCTTGACAATAACTTGCTCGGTGATGCCCAGTTTGGGTTGCGGCATGGCCACTGCTTCTGACCTCATTACAGTCTTGGATTAAACATGCACAAAAGCATTGAATTCCAGAGTTGAGATGAGAGTGACAGCCCTTGATATCAAGCCGCATTCGACCGGGTCTGGCATCAATGACAAGAGTGTGTTGCTGGAAAAGCACAGCAGATCAGGCAGCATCCAAGGAGCAGGAAAATCAATGGTTTGGTTCAGAGCCCTTCATCAGGAATGAGGCAGGAATGAGTGGAGAGATAAATGGGAGGGGGTTGGGGCTGGGGATAAGGTAGCTGTGAGTGCAATAGGTGGATGGATGTGGGGGTAAAGATGATAGGTTGGACCTATCACCCCTTCTGACAACTCCTGACTCCCTAGAGCCTGCCTACCATCCACAAGGCTCAAATCAGAGGTGTGATGAAACACTCTCCACTTCCCTGGATGGGTGCAACTGAAACAACACTCGAGAAGCTTGACATCATCGAGAAGAAAGCAGTCCATTTGATTGGCACCATATTCACAAGCAATACAGAGTAGTAGCAGTGTGTATGATCAACAAGAAGCACGGCAGAAATTCTCCAAAGATCCTGAGGACCACTTCTACCCAGAAAGACAAGGGCAGTAGATACGTGGGAACACCACCACCTTCAAGTACCCCTCCAAGCCACTCATCATCCTGACTTGGAAATATATCCCTGTTCCTTCAGTGTCGCTGGGTCAAAATGCTGAAATTCCATCCTGAAATTACAACCAAATGTCGTCATCGCACTTCGAATCATTCTATCAACCTGTTTCCTGAGTACCATTACTCTTCTGCAGATACACTACACTGGTGTATGAGCCACCACTTGTGACAAGATAGGCCCATGCTAAAAAAAAAGCACTGAAGGGGAATTGCTGGCAGTTGATTCTGTCGGACAACTCTTATCCTGTAGCACAAACTGGTACAAATGGCAATTACTGCAGGGTATCAGGAGTGTTCATCTGGGAAAATACCATAGTCTGTACTCTTGCTTTCAGCTCAGTTTCCCATTGCATCTGTGATGTTTGTTTATTTATCTCTTGGTCCACACACAAGCTTAACCACAGTTATCAGAGTCACAAATCAAACACAGAACAAATGAACAACTGAACATTAAAGTTTCCAATTCTAACCCTGTGATCTGTGATGGAGTTGTCACAGTATTTTTGAACAGCCTGCCAATATTCAGTATCCACACACTGACTGGAGGAATATCCTCTCGGATGAATTCACCATCTGTGTTGAAGTGAAAATCTTTGGGAGGTCCCGATTTATTGAACAGCAAAATATTTGTGCAGGTCTTTCTTTGTTTAACAGTTGTAAAAGTCCACAAAATGTTCTCTGCTCAAAAATGATGTCCAGGCACTGCACAACTTTTCTCAATCGTTGTTGTCAAGCAACAGCATTTGGGAAAGTGTCAGGTCATGCACTTTGCTCGGAAGTAGAGAAGCATGGACTATTTTCTAAATGGGGAGAAAATTCAGAAGTCTGAAGTGCACAGAGACTTGGGAGTTCCCGTCAACGATTCTCTCAAGGTAAACTTGCAGGTTGAGTCAGCTGTTCGGAAGGCAAATGCAACGATGGCATTTATTTCGAGGACTTGAATGTAAAAGCAGGAATGTGCTTCTGAGGTTCTATAAGGCTCTGGTCAGACCACATTTGGAGTATTGTGCGCAGTTTTGGGCCCCATATCTCAGGAAGGATGTACTGGCCCTGGAGCGGGTTCAGAGGAGGTTCATGAGAATGGTCCCAGGAATGTGCAGCTTAACATATGAGGATCGTTTGAGAACTCTGTGTCCATACTCAATGGAATTTAGAAGGATATGGGGGGGATCTGATTGAAACTTATGGTGTACTGAATGGCCTGGACAGAGTAGGTGTTGGGAAGATATTTCCATTGGGAGGAGAGATGAGGACCCAAGGGCACAGCTTTTGAGTAAAGGGAAGATCTTTTGGAACAGAGATGAGGAGTAATGTCTTCAGCCAGAGAGTGATGAATCTATGGAATTCACTGCCACAGAAGTCTGTGGAGGCCAGGTCATTGAGTATATTTAAGATGAAGATAGTTAGGTTCTTGATTGTAAAGGGGATCAAGGGTTGAAAGGAGGAAATGGGAGAATGGGGTTGAGGAAATGATCAGCTTTGATAGAATGGCAGCGCTGACTTGATAGGCTGAATGGCTAATTTCTGCTGCTATGTCTTTCGGTAGCATTCAACCTCCGAATCAGAAGCTCCCAGAGTTCCAATCTGGCTGTCAAGATTTCAATATGTAACCTGGGCTGATGTTCCAATGAAATGCGAATGCAGCACTGTCAAAAATACTGCTTTTCCGATAAGCTATTAAACTGAGGCCCTGTCTTCCTTTTCCCTTGTGATGAAAAGATCTTATGCTTGTGAAGAAGAGCAGTGGAATGTTAAAACAGCAAATATTTAAGCAGGTAATTGGGGCTAATCGCTAAATTAATTAACTGGGGGGAGATATGAAGGGGAAGGAGGTGGAAGACTGAGGAGCAGAAATACTCTGTTCACAAAGAAAAGTGTCTTGGTTTTGCCTCACTGACTAACTGCCTGCTTGATTGGAACTGGATTAGCATGGAGTTCCCATCAATCTCATGAAGTCAAATATCACACGATACCCAGTTATTGTCCAACAGGTATATTTAAAACCGCAAGCTTTTGGAGTCCCCGCTCCTTCCTCAGGCAGCTAGTGAGAGAAAATACATCGGACACTGAATTTATAAATAAAAGATCAAAGGGTCCAACTACTTTTGCGAATGTATTGAAGAACCTCAATGGCTATTAAGTCTTTAATCAGTTAGAATGGACGTGCTTTGGAAATAAAAAACAGTCTGTCAGATACAAACAGACTTGAAACATGGCCTTGCACCTAAAATACAATTGATTAATATGTAAATCCCACAATGTCTTTCAAGTTTCTGCCCCAAGATAACTTCAGGTTTTTATCAGAATAAAGGTGACACCTCTGATCAGATATTTCAGCTGGCAAGGATATTCAGCCTCGGATCTTTGGATAAGCATCCTCTAAGGGAATTTCAGGACACGCAACAATGTAGAGTTGCTGAAGAGAGGCTGGCAGCCATGTTTGATACCCATGCGGCTGGCCTCAACTGCAATCTTGGTTTCATGTCACATTACAGGTCACCCCGGCACACTATACATTCACTCACTCACACACACACAAAAATAAATCTATGGGATGAATTTGCATTTGCGGATCTGTATTTGCAGATACATTCTATTTTGTTCAAAAAGCACACAACCTGTCGACAGTCAATGTGGCACTTTATAAATTCCAATTTTGGAAACAAAAGCAGTCTGACAGGTACAAAGAGACTTGAAACATGGCCTCACACCCAAAATACATGGTCTGACTTGTCATCTTTATTCTGATAAAACCTGAAGTTATCATGGGCTAGTGATTTGAAAGAATTTGTGAGATTTATGTGTTAATCAATTGAAACCTGCATCTCCATTCTCACTGAGTAAAGATTTAATAGCCAGCTAAGTTTGCTCTATACATTTGGAATAGTTGTCAGACCCTTTGATCTTTTATTTATAAATTCAGCATCTGATGTATTTTCTCTCACTAGCTGCCTGAGGAAGGAGAGGGTGCTCCGAAAGCTTGCAGTTTCAAATAAACCTGTGGAACTACAACCAGGTATCAAGTAATTTTTTACTTCATCTACCCAAGTCCGACACCGACACCTTTACATCACTCTCTTGATATGTCCCCCTCAAACAACGATAATGAAGCAAGACAAATGTGTTGTGATTGGAATGAGGTCAGCCAGGTAGACCTCATAGAATCTGAGTTCCCTGTTACGGGCTGTTAACCTGGTGTAATCAGGGAGCCCTGTCTGACAGATATAAACAGGGGGCTCTGCTCACTCTGTGATAGCTGGGTCAGTGTCTTGTTCGACACACATGTAAATAAAGGGTGACTTAGCAACAGGATACCATCTTCTGTGGCATTATTTCAAACTGATGTACTCATCATAACGTCACAGCTCTGTGAAATTGACGACAGTGATCCCAATGTTAAATTAGCGACTACAATTCAAACATATGTCATTGACTGTGAAGTGCTTTGGAATATCCTGAGGTTCTGAAGGAGTTATTGGAAGAAAGAAAAGGCGTTCTAAAAAAAAGTCTAAGCCTATGATTTGGGTCTTGAGAATTATCCATCATGGACTTAATTTTGAAAGCCTGCTGAACAACCCTTTTCACTCGCTTTAATAAAAGGTTTCTACTTAACTTGTTCAAAGTCAAGTTTGTTAGTGAGAGGGCTTCTTTGACAATCTTTCAGCCTTGTCCATGTCTTTGTTCTTTGGGATGCTGCTTGACTCAGCAATTATAATGCTGTACTTTTACAGAAAAAAACACAGATGCTCACATGACGGAATGTTTATCATATTATGTAAATGTTATGTGGAAAAATTTAAGGGGTAAGAAACACACTTTTGTAATCTTAAGATAGTAGAAATTCCACACCATTATGTTACTTCAGTGACTGAACATCTCTGATAGGGACTGCTGACATTCAGTTTTCCCAAGTCTTAATTATAACTCTGTCTCTGCATGGCACAGAAAATATGCATAACTGTGATAAGACAGCCTGCAGCATTTACAAATGGTCGCATTGGAAATTAGTTTGCTTAATTGGATTGCCAGCCATCCCTTTCTGTACCAAGGGATTATTGTATGACGGAAAATTTCTAAAAAATCAGAGTTACAGCCTGGAACAGCTTATCTAAAACGGCAGCACAACTTTTCAAATTGTGCAGAAAGAACCTTTATTGAACACTTTGTCCTGTTACAAACTCATTTGACAGCCAGGCACCAAAGCACAATGAAGGATTCTGAACATTTCGGAACATACGAGTAATCCACCACAAATTTCATCTGCAATCAGGGTGCAACGACCAAAGTACAGTTACATCTGCCTTCCAGCTTGGGCATCTCACAGAGCATGCTGCTCCATGGAAAGCAAAGAGTTGGAAAGGTCTCATCACAGGCATCTCCACCTGCCGGAGTCCACACTGTCATGTGCTTTGATTTGAAGAATTTGATTCAACAATGAATTTCAGTCTTTATAAAATAAAACAATTCATAATTTGCTTTTCTGAGTGACAGTGACATCGGCAAAAGCAAGATGCTGAAGTGAAACTTGCTTTGGACAACAATACCAATCTGACACCTTATCTTACACTCTGTCTGAAATTCTGGTCGATGAATTTTATGACCATACATTGCCTATTCAAACTTCAAGCTACTGCATGAATTCTAGCATCATCAACTCGAGAGAATGGTGGTGAGCCATCACTTGAACCACAGCAGCCCATGTGGGTAGATACACTTACAGTGCTGACAGGAAAAGAGTTACAAGATTTTGACCCAATGACAGTAAAGGAACCCCGATTTAGTTCCAAGTTAGGATGATAAGTGGCTTGGAGGAAAATGCAGGGGTTAATATTCTTATATATCTGCTGGCCTCCTAAGTGGTACATAGAACGTGAAAGATAGAACATTCCAGCGCAGTACAGGCCCTTCGGCCCTCGATGTTGCGCCGACCTGTCATACCAATCTGAAGCCCTATCCACCTACACTATTCCATGTACGTCCATATGTTTGTCCAATGACGACTTAAATGTTCTTAAGGTTGGCGAATCTACTACTGTTGTAGGCAAATCATTCCATACCCTTACTACTCTCTGAGTAAAGAAACTACCTCTGACATTTGTCCTATATCTATCACCCCTCAATTTAAAGCTATGCTCCTTCATACTCGCCATCACCATCCGAGGAAAAAGGCTCTCCCTGTCCACCCTACCTAACCCTCTGATTATCTCATATGTTTCTATTAAGTCACCTCTCAACCTTCTTCTCTCCAACAAAAACAGCCTCAAGTCCCTCAGCCTTTCCTCATAAGACCTTCCCTCCATACCAGGCAACATCCTAGTAAATCTCCTCTGCACCCTTTCCAAAGCTTCCACATCCTTCTTATAATGCGGTGACCAGAACTGTACACAATACTCCAAGTGTGGCCACACCAGAGTTTTGTACAGCTGCAGCATAACCTCATGGTTCTGGAACTCGATCCCTCTATTAATAAAGCTAAAACACTGTATGCCTTCTGAACAACCCTGTCAACCTGGGTGGCAACTTTCAAGGATCTGTGTACCTGGACACCGAGATCCCTCTGCTCATCTACACTACCAAGAATATTACTTTTAGCCCAGTACTTTGCATTCCGGTTACTCTGACCAAAGTGAATCATCTCACATTGTCTGCTTTAAACTCCATTTGCCACCTCCCAGCCCAACTCTGCAGCTTATCTATGTTTCTCTGTAACCTACAACATCCTTCGTCACTATCCACAACTCCAACGACTTTAGTGTCATCTGCAAATTTACTAACCCATCCTTCTACGCCCTCATCCAGGTCGTTTATAAAAATGACGAACAGCAGTGCACCCAACACTGACCCTTGCGGTACACCACTAGTAACCGGACTCTAGGATGAACCTTTCCCGTCGACCACCCTCGGTCTTCTTTCAGCAAGCCAATTGCTGATCCAAAGTGCTACATCTCCCACAATCCCATTCCTCCGCACTTGGTAGATGAAGCAAATTTGCAAGTTTTTTTATTCACTCATGGGATGTGGGCATCGCTGGCTGGCCAGCGTTTATTGCCTCGGTCTTGTTGCCCTTGAGGAGATGATGGTGAGCTACCTTCTTAACCTGCTGAAGTCCACATGCTGCCAGTTGATCCACAGTGCCATTGCGAGCTGGGAGAGATGTGGTATCCAGGATTTTGACCCACTGATGGGGAAGGAACAGCAATATATTTACAAGACAGGATAGCAAGCAGCTTGGAGAGGACCTCACAGGCGGTGGTGTTCCCACTGTTTCTGTCCTAGGAGCCTGACTGACGATAAAACTAACCCAATTAGAACTTAATTCACATTGAAAATTAAGGGTGAGACAGGTTGTTTTTTGTTAGGCAGAGGAATTAATAATAGGGATTGATAGGAATATGGAATTTGAAGCACAAAACGAGTCTGCCATGATCTTAACGAATAGCGAGCATAGCGAGCAAGCTCAAAAGGCCAAAAGTCCTACATCTGCTCTAAATTTACATCTTTGTATTTATCCTTTATTTAGTGTTTTTTCTCCCAATTAATAATTCAAGTATTAACATTCAGACAAGCAGAGAAGTTGGATTTCTTCTCCCTGGAAGAAAGACTTTTAAGGAATGCCCTGATTGAGGTATTCAAAATTAGGAACAATTTTGACTGGGTTAATAAGGATATTCTGGTTCCAACAAGTTGGGGGTCACAATTTCAAGACTGTCAGCAAAAGAGTGAAGAGTGAGCTGAGGAGAAACATCTTTACTCAGAGGGTTGTTGGGGTTTGGAATGCATTGCTTTGGAGACTGGTGGAGGTGGGCTCCATCGGAGGTTTTCAGAGAGAGGTGGATACATATTTGAAAGAAGTGAATTTCAGAGATAGGACTGGAGAATGGCATTGGCTGGGAAGCACTTTTGGGAGCTAGAACGGATACAATGGATCGAATGGCTGCCCTTTATGCTGTAACATGCAATGATCCTATTTGGACAATGTATCTCGACAACATTGTGCTGAGATGAAATTGTATGGGTGGCCTGTTTCTGAGCTGCAGATGCATTCAAAGGGCCAAACCTTGTTTTAAAAATGACGTGTTAAAGACACGTGTGGATTCCAGAACTAGTGGACATAGGTTGAAGGTGAGAAGGGAAAGATTTAAAAGGGACCTAAGGGGCAGCTTTTTCACACAGAGGGAATGGAAGGAGCTTCCAGAAGAAGTGGTGGAGGCTGGTGCAATTACAACATTCAAAAGGCACCTGGATGGGTATGTGAAGAGGAAGGGTTTCGAGGGATATGGGCCGGGTGCTGGCAGGTGGGACTGGATGAGGCGAGGAAATCTGGTCAGCATGGACGAGTTGGACTGAATTGTCTCTTTCCATGCTGTACATCTCTATGACACTATGACTTCTGTGCAAATTGATTGAGAGTTCAGGACATGAATAAATGGCCCCCATGTTGCAAGTCTTGTGACCTTCCTGAATGACTTATACCATTCTGCCAGCTCACACAAGAGTATCTTGTCCTCAACCTCCAAGTGATTTTGAACAACACCTTAGATTTTCACATTGAACCTCTGTTACACTGGAAACACCAAGTCAAGTTGAGTAATTAAAGGGGTGACATTATTATTCCATTTCTCATCATTTCTCTCAACCAATTCAATTCTGAAAACAAATTAAAATTGTTCCTTCAAGTTGTAAACTGTTCCAAGAGATTTTAAATTTAAATCCTTTCCTCTCCTTTTGTCTTTTGCTGTCTCCAATGACCCAATCTTTCTTTCCCTTGCTTTTTTCAATTGAACTCGCTTGAATTCACAATCTCCTTCGCTGTCATTTGTTTTGTTTCTCGATCCTTAAATATTACAAGGAGCTGCAACAATTGGTTCCATTGTTCATTGAGGTCCTCAGATGGCCCCTTCCCCTGTGTGTTTATGGCCTCATAGTTAAAGCAAGGAACAGCACAAAATACTTTGCAAACTGAAAAATGTTGGAATGTGCTGGAACATGAAGTAGCAAAAAACCACGTCAAAGAAAAACCATGGCAAACAGCCGATACACTTGCTGCGATTTTATCGATCTCACAACGTGATAAACTTCCATGACACATTCACCCACAATGAAATACAACCTAAGCTTTGAGTTGACAGGTTGTTCTGCTATTGCATGCATTTCATTAACTCAAATTTACAGTAATGTGATTGATGAATTGGGGACACTGTTTCTAAACTCAAACTTTTAAAACGTATGTTTGCTGTAATGCGTTTACATGACCAACACTTTAAGCGTTGTTTCTAACACATGATTTTTCTGAAATGCGAGGTTGCACAAGAACGCAACCATTGCATTATGGAACTACCTGTAACAAGTATTGATTTTCAAATGAGCATGCATTCCATAGATGCAGCATAGCTTGAGAAACTTTGCTTTACACTGTGTTCCCTGGTCAGCAGATTTCCTGGTTAAAACAAATGGAGCCTTTAGCAATATACATACTGACTGCTATGTTAGCACTTATTAAAAATATATTCAACAGAACTTATCAATTAAATGTTCTGAATGAAGGTCAAAATTACAGTGATTTCAAGGAGAATGTTTGCATTTATGCAGCTAAGTGCAAATTTGTTAATTTTTCCATTACCTTACCTCAATCAAGAACAGTAAGATGGATGCTGTCAGAAAAACTCTGATCCTGACGCTGTGAAAGATTCTGTCAAAAAAAAACAGTACTTTACCTTACTGACAACAATCTGGATGAAGATTATACTTGCTTTCCAAAATTGTCGCAGAACAGGGCCCAATAAGCATTTGGGTTTTATTTTTGTTTTTAAATATATTCCTTTCTGTTGGAAAAGCAGTAACTTAGGCTGTTTTATTAAGAGCCGTTTAGAGGAAAATGCTGAGTGAGAACCCTAAAGGAATTTTTCTGTTACTTTTTCTGTGACTGAAGGAGAGAGAGATTTCAGGACGTTTTCTTTGCAGGTCAGAAATTTCTCCTGCATCGTGCAAATACAAGGCTGTTGCCACTTGCCCAAAGACCAATCACAAAATCATTGTGATGTTAAGTTCTCCTGAACCCACACAATAGATCAGCACCCTGACCTATTGACAAACAAATCATATGGCTGTCTCTGGGCAAAACTGCCCCAAAACCTGTGCTGATGTGTCTGGTATTCTCCCTCACTGGTTACGAGAGGTGGAAGTGTAGATACAATTCACAATGAGCTCCAGTAATTCATTGATTTAAAGCTTGCTTGGTCTTTACAAAGTTCTTGTGGAGACAAAGTCCCATCATCCCATTGAGGGTATCCTTCGCTGCATTATGTGGTAATACTACTATGGTGAAAGAACAAAGCAAATCTCTTCACATGAAAGTGGGCACACATGAGGCAGAGTTGTACTCAACCAAAGTCTGTCAGGTCATGGTGCAGAAGAACAAGAGCAGCACACTAAGCATCCCTCAAAAATTAAGTGTCAACTTGATGGAAGAAGGTGAAGATGGGGCGACTTGTTTGCCAAGCAGCAGAGAGAAGAGGCTCTTTAAATATTCCCATTTGCAATGATGACAGCAAGCCAGTTTACCAGTACAAAAGAAAAGGTTGAAGCAGCAACTGACTGCCAGAAGTGCAGAATGGATGATCATCCATCTCGGCCTCCTCCTGAGCTCCTCAGCACCACTGATTCCAGTCTTCAGACATTCCAATTCACTTCATGCAGTACCATGAAACAATTGAAGGCACCGGACACTGTAAAGACTTTTGACCGTGACACATTCAAGCATAAGCACTGAGAATTTGTGCTCCAGAATTCGCTGAGCCATTAGCCAAGCCATTCCAGTCCAGCTCCAACACTGACATCTATCCATCATGATGGAAAATTGGCTCGGTATTTCCTGTCCCCAAGAACACAAACAAATCTAACGTAGCCAGTTAACGGCCATCAATCTGCTCTCACTCATCAGCAACATGATGGCACGGATCATCGACATTGCTAGCAAGCAGTAAATACATGCTCAGAAATAGTCCGCTGACTGACACTCTTTTACTTCTGACAAGTCAACTCAGCACCTGACCTCCTAGTAACCTTGATCTCAACATGAATAAAAGAGTTGAACACAAGAGGGAAGGTAAGAGTGACTGTCTTTGACAGCATGATGACATTTGATTGAGTGCGACATGAAACAGCCCTTGCAAGATGAGAGTCAATGACAGTTATGACTCCATGACTGAGAGTCTGACCTAGCATAAATGAACATGTTTGTGGTTGGCGGAAGCCAATCATCTCAGTCCCAAGATATCTTTGCAGGAGTTCTCAGGGTAGTATCACTGGCCCAACTACCTTCAGCCGCACCTTCCTTCCATGATTAGGTCAGAAGTGGGGATATGTACTGACGATTGCAAAATGTTCAGAACAATTCACAATTCGTCACAAACTGAATGTGTCCATGTCCAAATGAAGCAAGACCTGGACAACATTCAGACTTTGTTGAGAGCAGTAAAATAATAATCACACCACACAAATGCCAGGTAATGATCATTTCCAACAAAAGAGAATCTAAAATCAAGCCTTGACATTCAATGGAATTACTATTGCTGAATCCCGACTGCCAACATCCTGAGGGCTTTACTCCTGACTAGAAATTGAACTGGACCAGCCTACAAATACTGTAGCTGTGAAAGCAGGTTCAAGGCTAGGAATTCTGCAGAAAGTAACTCATCTCTTGACTGTCCAAAGTCTGTCCATAATCCACAAGGGCTATCATGGAATACTCCCCACTTGGTTGTATGAATGCAGCAACAATCAAGAAACTCAACACCACATAGAAAAAAGCAGCCTGCTTGATTGCCACCTCATTGAGCATCTTCAATATTCACTCTCTCCATCAGTGATGCACACCAGCAGAAGGATTGACCATCAATAAGATGCACTACAGGAACTCACCAAAGATCTGCCTAGAAGGACAGTGCAGGAGATGCATGGGAATACCAACATGTACATTTCTAGATAACAAAACATCCTGAATATCGTGATTGTAATGAGGTCAGCCTGATGAACCTCAGAGAATCTGAGTCCCCTGTTTGGGGCTGTCAATCTGCTCCAAACATTATGTTCTGGCTGACAGATAAGAACGGGAGTGTCAGAGAGTCTGTTCACTCTGAGAGCTGGCTCTCAATTAGTGTCAAGGGTTTTCCATGTGCGAATAAAGGGTGACTTGATGACGGAATACAGGGGTCTGTGGAGTATTTTTCACTGACTTTGGAAAATCTCGTAATTCCTTCATTGTTGCTGAGGAAAAATAGAACATAGAACATAGAAAAATACAGTGCAGTACAGGCCCTTCGGCCCTCGATGTTGCGCCGATCCAAGCCCACCTAATCAACACTAGCCCACTATCCTCCATATGTCTATCCAATGCCCGTTTAAATGCCCATAAAGGGGGAGAGTCCACCACTGCTACTGGCAGGGCATTCCATGAACTCACGACTCGCTGAGTAAAGAATCTACCCCTAACATCTGTCCTATACCTACCACCCCTTAATTTAAAGCTATGCTCCCTCGTAATAGCTGACTCCATACGTGGAAAAAGGTTCTCATGGTCAACCCTATCTAAACCCCTAATCATCTTGTACACCTCTATCAAGTCACCCCTAAACCTTCTTTTCTCCAATGAAAACAGCCCCAAGTGCCTCAGCCTTTCTCATACGATCTTCCTACCATACCAGGCAACATCCTGGTAAACCTCCTTTGCACCCATTCCAGTGCCTCCACATCCTTCCTATAGGATGGCGACCAAAACTGCACACAATACTCCAGATGCGACCGCACCAGAGTCTTATACAACTGCAACATGACCTCAGGACTCCGGAACTCAATTCCTCTACCAATAAAAGCCAGTGCACCATACGCCTTCTTCACAGCACTATTTACCTGGGTGGCAATTTTGGAACTCCTTTTCCAACAGTATGGTGGGTTTCACGATACCAGATGGACGACAGCAGTTCAACAAGACAGCTCATGACCACCTTCTCAAGAGTACTAAATGCTGGTCTAGCCAGGACACTTACATCCTGTGACTGAATTAACGGAAGTATTGCTTGACCAGAGCTAATGTAGATCAGTGAGCATATGGTTGATAACTGAATAGTATGTGGCACCAGTTCAGATGTTAGCAGCAGAGCCTTGGATGACCTCAACTTTGTGGAAGGTATAATATGGCTGACAGCCAGGAGCAAATTGAACCAGTCGAGACCTTTGGTTTCAACAGCAAATTAGTTGATATAGAAGCAGAGTAGGCCAATGTTCGAGAGTTGACAGCCTCAGATGTGATTATTCTTTTAGCTTGTGCAAAATATCACAGAGACATTGATTTGTACCAATTGTAATTTGCACTCAAAATTTGTGCAAGTTTGAGCAAATTCAGCTGAAAAGAATCAACAGTTTGATCGAAACTGTAGCAGGGGTTGAACTGTAGTCCAGCTCCTCTCAGTTAATTATAAAACAACATAAATAAAGAAAAAAGATCAGAACTTCTACAGATCAGCCTCAGGATGTCACAAAGTGCTTCAGAACCAATGAAGTCCTCATTGAAGTCCTGTCAACGTTATAATGAAGGAACATAGCAACTAATTTCCACACACCTTGCACTCATGATTTCAAGAACTCCCTCACCTGAAAGCTGTGAATTCTGGAGATAAATAGAAATTTTCAAGGTTGATCCCAATTTTTATTCAGTAAAGGTATCAACCAATCTGGAAAAATAAAGGACAAACAAAAGTCCTTTTGAAGTGTATATCAGTCACGAACGAACAGAATGACAAAGATAGCACAAAGGAGCGAATGGCTTCCTCCTGTTGCAATCGTCTTATACTTTCATCTACTGGTGGAAACTAAAGCTTCATTCACTTAAATCAACAGTTCACTGGGAAGGGTGATGCATTGACTTCAACATAAATAACAGAAAAAATCAGTTTGAAAGCATTTGAAGTGATAACCCAAAAAAAAGCGAGAGGAGGATGTAAATTGCCGACAGATTAAGGTTGAATTCTACAAAAAGCTACAGCATTTGCTGAAACCTGGAGAACACAATTACTTCAGCTTACTGAGGCACTGAAATCATTTTGTACATGAGAACAAAGGATGGTCATTGCAAGAGCGACCACACCAAAGAGTTTGCACAGTATGACAAAGACAAATAGCTACAGTGAATGCAAAACATATCATTACCACAGCAGGCACCAAAGACCTCAGTCTAAAAATGGCACTCTGCATCTTCTTGCACTTAATTGTAAATCTATATCCTAAAACACCAGATGCTCATTCTGAAATGACAGCTCCGTTTCCAATCAGACTCAAAATAACAGCAATTAAACTCCCATTTGAAATATTTCCAAGAAGTAGCAGACAGGAGATGGATTCTGTCATTTGAAGAAGCAATGTAAACAAGCAAATGAATGTTTGATTGAATTTCCATGAGATCATCAATGAACAATTCAATCAACTGGTTGGTGAGAAATTAGATGGTGTAATCTGAAGATCCCCTTCATACACCAAGGAAGAGATTACTGGTGAACTTCCTTTTGGTACAGTATTATTGGGAGGACTTAGATTAACCCATCCATCTGCAGAACATATGGGATAAGCATTGGAATGAGGTGAATGTCAATGCACTTGCAAAGAGCTAGCTCAACTGTGAAGGGCTGAATGATCTTCTTAACTGTGAAACAATGATTCCAAAAGATTCAATGTAAAAAATACCCCAGCCATCTTCCACTGCCACCTCCCAATATTCAAACTGGTGTCATTGACAACAGGCTCACATGATTATGCTTCCAGCCAAAACCACTTAAATAGTTAACTGAGCAGGGAGGAGTTGTGAATGTAATTAGGGTGGCATGGTGGCTCAGTGGTCAGCACTGTTGCCTCACAGCACCAGTGTCCCAGGTTCACTTCCCACCTTGGACAACTGTCTGTGTGGAGTTTGCACATTCTCCCCGTGTCTGTGTGGGTTTCCTCCGGGTGCTCCGGTTTCCTCCCACAGACCAAAAATGTGTAGGTCAGATGAATTGGCCATGCTAAATTGCTCGCAGTGTTAGGGGAATGGGTCCGAGTGTGTTACTCTTCGGCGGGTCGGTATGGACTTATTGGGCCGAAGGGCCTGTTTCCACACTGTGGGGAATCTAATCTAATGTGACTGTTTTGCACAATAGATTAAGTTGCATTGATCAGTGGCCAATGTCGGTAAACACTGATAACTGCTGAATGATGAGGCTGGGGAAAAGAACTTAATGTGGGGAATATCAGATTAATGGAATGAGTTTAAAGGACAAAACACAGGAGAGGGATCTGGAGATTCTCATGAGCAGTTTTCTGTCATAATCAGCACATTATGAATCAGTGAACTAAGCAAACAAGATTACTGAGTCACAGAGGGGAGGCAATGGCCCATTGCTAATATCACTGGACTGTTAATCCAGAGATCCAGATCATGTTCTGGGGTCCTGGGTTTTAAAACCTGCACAGCAAATGGTGGAATTTGAATTCATTAAATAATCTGGAATTACAAGACCATGAACCCATTATCAATTGTTATTGAAAGTTCACCATCGCTATCACTCGAAAATGCCCTCCTGGTGCGCATGTGCCTCCAGACCACAGCAACGTGGTTGACTTTGGCAAATTAATTTGTAAAAATTGACTTGCAAATTTGAATGGAAGCTCACACAGAGTACTGATCACTGTTGTTTGCATTTAAGTCACACTGGATAGCAGGACTGACATTCTGAGATTGGAAAGGGTGCATCAAATGTGAAACATGTTCCCGTTAAAGTATGTCTAGCCTACAGAAACTGAGGACAGCTGAGGGAAAGAAACGGCAAGAACAAGAGAGGGGGACCATTTGGCCTCTCAAGCCTTTTCTAGAATACATTTATGTCCTATCGTAAATCCATCTAATTGCCATGGTTCCTGGTTCTGGGATACCTTTATTCAACAAAAAGCTATCCATTTAACGTTTGAAACCTTGAATTGATCCCCATTCTCACCAGCGTTCGTGGTGGGGTGAGGTGGGGTGGTGTTGGTAAACCATTTTAAATTTTCACTTCTCTATGTGCGAAGAAGCATTTTCTGACAACACCTTCTGAACTGTCTAGCTTTCAGTTTAAAATGATATCCTCTCCCCCCCCTTCACCCAGAGAAAATAGCATTTCTTCACCTGGCCTTTTCATAATTTTAAACACCTCAACTCGATCTCTCCCGAATCCTCAACACTCAAAGAAATACATGTGGCCTCCACAACATGTCCTCAATATTTAACCCTGTTCACCCCCAGTTTCATTCAGGGAGAGCTCTTATTTTGCATTGGGGAGCACCGCTACCTTTGAGACACCAGTTCAAGCCCCACTCCAGCACTTGAAGGGTGAGGAAGGTGCATTCATCGTGGGGTCAAACAGGTAGAAGACCAGCTTGCAAATTCTCCCAACGTTTGCCAATGGCAAGCCATGAGAGGGGCAGACAGTCCTGGTCAGCAAACAAAACACTGGAGCCTTCAGCATCAGTGTTCTTGGCTTTCTGGATTACAACATGCAGGTACAAAGTATGTTGGCACAGGAACTCAGAGTCTTTTGAGGTCAAGTTTGCTGCATGGTATGAGATTGCTACCAATTGCATAGGTTCATTCCCCATTCTACTGGATCCACCTCCTTGCCCTCGACATGTTGCAATTTGTAATGCTGAAAAATCAGACCTGTCTTTCAACAGAGGACTGAAGAATCATCATCATTCTGATGAATCTGTGCTGCACACCTCCAGGTGTAATAGTCTAGTCTGTTCTGCCATTTACATGCCAATCTATTCCTGTGCTACAAGTGACCTGTGACCCTACCTGACCCAGATTAGCTTGAGCAGTCTACTGGTCAAAACAACTGAGCTGAAATCTAAAGTCCAGCACAGCCTTTGCCCTAAGGCTGCCAATTTTAAGGAAGTGTAACTGTATATTCTGCCTGACATGTGGTGGCAAAAACTGGGTACAGTTATTCCATTCCTGAAGAAGGGCTTATGCCTGAAACGTCGATTCTCCTGTTCCTTTGATGTTGCCTGACCTCCTGCGCTTTTCCAGCAACCCATTTTTAAGCTCTGATCTCCAGCATCTGCAGTCCTCATTTTCTCACAGTTATTCCAGACAGGCTCGAACAAACATCTGCGTAGTTGCTACATAGCTTGCACATCTGTTTGATTTTGATTTGGTTTATCATTGTCCCATGTACTGAGATAGAGTGAAAATTATTGTTTTGTGTGCTAACTACACAAATCAGACCTTTCATAAGTACATTAGAATTCAGAATTGAGTGCTACAGCTACACAGAAGGTGCAGAGAAAGATCAACTCTAATTTCTGAGATGATTGTTCATAAGTCTAGTAATGGAAGAAGCTGCTCTTCAATCTATTTGTATGCTGTTTCCCACTTTTGTATCTTTTGCCTGAAGGAAGGAAGTCCAAGAGTGAATAACCAGGTTGGGAGAGGTAATTCATTACATTGACTGCTTTTCCGAGGCAGTGGTAAGTGTAGACTGAATCAAAAGGAGAAAGGCTGGTTTCGTGATGGACTGGGCTGGATCTAAAACACTCTGTAATTTCTTGCGGTCTTGGGCAGATCAGTTGCTGTACCAACTATAAAGCATCCGAAGTGCATCCTTTCAGTAGTGCATTTATAAAAATTGGTACCCTCACCTTGACCTCCTTCCACCTATCCCACCTCCATCGCCCCTCCCCCTAGTCCCTCCTCCCTACCTTTTATCTCAGCCTGCTTGGCTCTCTCTCTCTTATTCCTGATGAAGGGCTTATGCTCGAAACGTTGAATTCTCTATTCCTGAGATGCTGCCTAACCTGCTGTGCTTTGACCAGCAACACATTTGCAGCTGTGATCTCCAGCATCTGCAGACCTCATTTTTTACTCGAAGAATCATTTTGGACAAGATGAATTTCCTGACCCTTCTGAGGAACCAGAGACATTGGTTTTCTTTCTTGACTGTCGCGTTGATGTCAATGGACCAGTATAGTTTGTTGATGTTTACTCCTAGCAACTTGAAGTTCTCAACCACCTTCACCTCAGCATCATTGATAGAGACTTCTGTTCTGCTTCCTGAAGTCAATGACTAGTTTCTTTATTTTATTGACACTGAGGCAGAGACTGTTGTCTTAACACCATGCCACCAAGCTGTCTACCTCTTTCCTGTACTCTGTCTCATTGCTGTTTGAGATCTAACTCTCTCTGATGCATTTGGCCACATAGTCATGAGTATAAAAATAATAAAAGGGCTGAGCGTGCAGCCTTGCAAGCACTGTTGATAAGGATTATTGTCAAGGTGATGCTGTCACCTATTCTTATTGATTGCAGTCTGCGGGTCAGGAAGTCAAGGAAGTCATGGAAGCAAAATCCCAGATATTGGAGTTTGAAGATGAGTTTTATTAGAATTATTGTGTTGAAGGAGCTAAAGTCAAAAAGTAAGAGTCTCACCGAGGTGTCCTTTCTGCCCAGATGTTCCAGGGACGAGTGTGGAACCAGTCAGATAAGCTTCTGCCATGGACCTGCTGTGACCGTCGGTGAAATGTCATGAATCAAGGTAATCTGCGATGCTGTATGCTAACTCTCTCCAAAAAGGTTTTGCCTTTGAAATGATTCTGTTGCTAAAGATATCCCTTACAGACTTAAAATTCCCATGTCCAGTTTAAGTCTGTAGCACTCCAGATGTTGCAATTAACATGTGAAATCTTGTGAAAAATGCAAAAAATTCTTTAAAGGAATAAATCAATCTTTTCATCCAATGTTCTGGAGACCCAGGGCAGATGGTCTTCTGATTGGACCAATGTTTCAGTGGTCACTTGTTATAATTTACCAATTTAACAAAAATGTCTTGTATATCTGGAGTACATTTCGCAATTTCAGGATGTCTAAAAGCACTTCACAGGCAATGAAGTACTTCCAGAAGTGCATTCATTGTTTTCCTGTTGGAAATGCAACAGTCAGCTTGTGTCTTAGTTTCCAAAATACTTATCCCTTAACAATGAGATGATTTGTCTCTAATGTTTATTGAGAGATGAACAGTAATCCACTGTACTTGCTGAAAATTCCCTGTACCATGGGAGCTTTTGTGTCCTCCTCACAAAAGTTCAGTTCTGAACGATTATGCCTGTCATTGCTGCAAGTGGCCATACCTAGATTTTCTCCTCAAGTCTCTGAATGAGAGTGAGAAACACAACTTACTAACTCAGAGTTAACTCCCAACAGGTGAACACAAACATTGGAGTTAGAAACCAAACTTTCTGAACTTGCTCCAGTACATAAGTAATCCATCAGGGACACCATGGGAGAACTGGCAAAAGAGCAGTAATGGCAGGGAATTTATTTGATTTTCTGCTCCTGTTACATGTTTTCTGCAACAAATATACTTGGCATAAGACAAATGTGCTAATGTGATGTTTTGACTGGCTGCCAAGTGAAACATGTCTGTAATTGACTCACATCATTTTCTTCTTTATGATCGCAAGGCTCATGATTGTCAGAGAGACATCGGAGCTGTTGCGTTGGTATTTGTTTCACAGATACACAGTGAACTTAATGATTATACAGCGTAACGAGAAAGGGTTGCACACTTTGCTTTTTACCAAGTCAGTAATGCTTTGAGTCATATCATCTGACATGGACAATGAAACCATTCCCTTGCCCTTTTAACAGCAGCTGAGCTTCCAAGGAGAGAGCGCTCTTCCAATTGGTAATAACATTGAGGGAGGTGCATTCAGATTTCACAAGCACAAACTTTGAAGGAAAGACAGGAAATAATTATTGTGCATATTTTGGATCTCCAGAATATAAAATGGATCTAGAGGCAATGACGGTGTAAAGAATTTACTAGATTGATATCAGAACTGAGACATTGTTTCCATCAGGAAGGGATGACCAGACTAAGCCTCTTCTCTTTGGAAAAGGAAAAGCTGCAGGTGAGTCAGTTTGGTTTACTTTAAGACATCTGATTGGGTAAATGTCCGCTGGTTCAGGAACCAAAGCTGGAAGTCACAAACAGAAGACAGTTCCTAATAAATGCAACAGGAAATCCAAGAGTAATTCTTTCATCACAGAATGGTGTGAATGTGAAAATTATTGCTACATAGAGTGGTTGAACGTAATATCATACATGTACTTAAGGGGAACCCAAATAAACAATGTTGCATTAGCAAACAGTTTTGAAGGAATTAGATGCCTTGGAACTTTGAGCCCCACCACTTCTGGTGATGTCACACACAGTCAATAGTTGGAAACAGTGAGTGCTGCATGAGTGCTCACAGGGAGTCAATGTCATTGGTACAGCTCCTGAAAGTTCAAGCAATTATGCCTAACCTGCAATGTAGTTGTTCTCACTGCAATCATGCTATAAACCATCTTGTTAACTGCAAACAGTCCTTCCTCGGTAAAGACTCCATAATGAAGTATCCCATGCTACTGATCATTGGACATGCTTTAGACAAAGTTTTGATGAAGAATTGGTGTCAGCTAACTTCCTGAAACACTTACTCTGCTCCACATACTATCAGAGGTGGCAGACAAATGAAGTCTCAGGAATGGCAACTTCAAATACATTAATCCATTGAAATAGGATGTGATGCCCAATTTGTTGAGTTCTGAAATACTCTCTCTGAAAAGGTAGTAGGAACAGATGCAAAACGCAATTGGCTATACTTGAAAAAGCAAAAAAAAGGGGTAATGTGGAACAATCATGGAAATGTGAACTAACTAAATAGCCCTTTCAAAGAACTGGCACAGGTGACCTCATGTTGTAAGATTCTAAAATTCAATGAAGAGTTAGAGGGGTGAAAGTTCACATGGAACATAGATCGAAGCCTCATGCTGGAATTTGTGTGTTTTATATGTAATTCCATCATCATCAAAAAGCAGAGGCAGACAAAAGCTGTGACGCATTGGTCACAAAACACAATCTCAATAGGAACATAGTTATGTTTGAAACTTCGCAGGCTCACAGTGCTATATAAATGAGCTTGGAGATTCTGGGAGAATGACAATTGGCAAGATCTCTTTGGCAGAGACAAGATCATCTCACAAGGTGAGAATCCATGACTAATCCTCTCCGCAATAAAACATCCATCTTATTTGTAAGGGATGATCCGCTAGACTCAGTTTCAATAACAAGTTTGCACTTTGAATGAGAAGGGGTGAAGATGTTGGTCTGCTGGGAGGAAAGATTTAGTTTTCAATTCTGTTCGCACGTATTGATCTGGCAAAGAACTTTAGTGTGGAGAGGACAGCATTTATCTTCACATTACAACATCTCCATCAGGTCTAGTTCAAACAGAAAAAGAACCAGTCTCATCAAAGGGTATTTCTTTGTGTAAATGTTTGGAGATTAGAAGCTTTTTCTTCTAGCTGTTTATTTAGATTTAGCCAATAGGAAGTATAAACCTCAATCTTGCAACAGTAAAACAAACTGAAATAAACTGAGAGCTCAAACATGTTGGAAGGGAGCAGGAGAGTCAATCAAATTATGTCTCATCCCCTTCAGAAGAGCAATCTTTCAGTGAAATGTTCAACACAGACCCTGTCTGCCCTCTTAAATATTGTGTTTCAAAGAAGTTGTCCCTCATGCCTCGTCAATGCTTATTCTTCAGTCAAACAATTTATCTAACCATTACCATCTAGCTGTTTGGGATTGTAAATGAAATGCAAAGTGACTGTGCATTTCCTACATTAGAATGCTTAGTGTGGTTCAAAGGTGCATTGAGATATCCGGAGGTCATGGAAGGTGATATGTGAGTGCAAGTTCTTTCTTTGTCATGATAAGACAGACTGAGTTGATGGATCTTTTTGCTAAAGTCCAACTTGGGTGCATTCAGTTATCACAACCTATCTTTACTTCAAAATGTACGTAAATCGTGTCCTGTATCAGTAGGAAAAGCTTTGGTTTCTTCAACTGCAGAGAATGTCAAATTCCAATTTTATTTTCCTTAATATTCAAAGACTGCACAGAATTGCTTTCAGACCTGTGTATGCACATAAATAATGTATAATTTTTCAGTCAAACAAGTCAGTCCACGATCTCTACTGATTCAGAGCAGCTCCATGACACAGGACTCTGTGCACGAAGGGCTGTTCCCAGGATGCACACTGAGATAAATGTACCTGGAAGATGACCAATTCACTGAAAGATGCTCTTTCAGCTGCATGAAACTCATTGGTCTTCTAGTGCAAAGAGTTGACCCCAACCAAGTGTTGCAAACTTGCACATTCTAAGATCCAAGACTCCATGCTGAGGGATGTGCTAAAGCTTGGGGCAGCTGCCGCCAAGGTACAGAGAGAAAAGACGGCCATCTAAGATCGTATTAGGGATTGTGAGCATGACTTGATGTGGGGGAGGGCTTGTCTCACAAGGGTGGAAATGTCAAAGAGGCTACAGGTTTAAAATGGGAGGGGGAAAATTGAAAATAATGTGTGCAAAGGAAGTTATTTAAACAGACGGTGGGAGATGACTTGAAAATGCTGCCGGGGAGGTTGAAGAAGCACATACGTTAGCAAAGCATTTGGACAGACACAAATGGATTATCTGCAAACAGAGAGGATTAGTTTGGTATGACATCATGGTCACTTCCTGTGCTGTCCAGTTCCATGTCCTATGTTGTTTATATTCATCCCACACCTGAATGTTGGGGTCCAATGGAGAGAAGTGAAAGTTTTTGACACTTTCAAGAAGAGAAAGGAATTGAAGCTGTAGCATTGATCATCTTGGACTGGACGAAAGGGAAGTATAATAATTATTAATCAAGAGTTGCTGACCTTCCTGATGAAGGGCTTATGCTCGAAACGTCGAATTCCCTATTCCTGAGATGCTGCCTAACCTGCTGTGCTTTAACCAGCAACACATTTGCAGCTGTTTCAACAGATCAGTTGACATTTTAATGAATTTAAGCCCATTCAAATACAAAACTAAACTAAAAACCCTTTATTTTGTGGAAATACACTGGCCCTTGTTGGGGGTTGCGATGGGGTGGGGTGAGGGTGGTGGAGAGCGGTGGTGTAGTACTGGATGTTGTTAATAATGCAACAATGTTCAGGAATTGTACTAGGATGAACTAATTCCACATGGTTCACTGCTACTCTGGGCTGTTAAAACAGCTCCCCCTCTCAAAACATTTCAAGAAAGTAGCCCAGATCCTAGCTTTGTTAGTTGATTTGCCAACACCACCCCCCTCCATCTTTAGATTGCAAGAGGAAACTGGAGCAAACATGCACAGACGCAGGGGGAATGTGCAAACACCACACAGACAGTTGCCTGGGGCTGGACTCGAACCCAGATTCCTAATGCTATGAGGCAGCAGTGCTAACCAATAAGCCACCATGTCACACCTGTTTTAAGTAGGTGTAGAGTGGATATTCTAGAAGTGATGCAGTCAGTCAAACCACATAAGTTCTGTTTTGTTGAAAACTGTTTCCAAGATGACTGAATGAAACACAAACAAATGAGAACAGAATACAGAATAACTTACCCTATCCAAAAACCCAACAGATTATGCCAACTAAGTAATGCTGTTCCAAAGATTTGCAACAATCCCGATAAACATCCCTTGGCATAAAAGGAAAGACCAAACACAAGGTCTTATAGGAGAGACAGAGATGGCAGAGGGACTCAGCATGGAACACCTTCTTCCATGTCGCTAATTCTTGGGCCAGCAGCCTCACAATGACTGACTGCATTCAGTGAACAGGTAGACTGCTAAAACCCAAACCAAACCAGAGAAAAGCTGAGCAAGGAGAACTGGCCACTCCCCTTTCATTGTACAGATTTTCTTTAACTTGAAGGCCTTTTACCTGAGGCAGTATATGTTAACTATCATCAAACTGGCCCAAAAACTCTTCAAACCTTGACTTTTCGGTATTGCTGCTTTTACAACCTCTCTGAAAGAAAGAGTAAGGACAACATAACCCTGTTAAAGGAGAGCAGTATCACACTGCTTTTAAGTTTATAATCTATCAAAAGAAACAGAGCAGTTTTTTTTTCTCTTGGTTATCTTCAGTTCTGTTGTGAATCAATTTAAGTTTTATTTCATTGTTAAAACAAAGTCTGAGGCATTGCACACTTAGCTTTTTAAATAGATCCTTTCAGTAAAAAACATTGATCTCTGCAGTCAACTTGGGAAATGGATAGGCTAAATAGATAAGATCTTTTCTCTAGGGTGAGGGAGTCAAGAACTACAGGGCATAGGTTTAGGCTGAGAGGGCAAAAATTTAAAAGGGACCTAAGGGGCAACATTTTCATACAAAGGGTGGTGCATTTATGAAATGAACTGCCAGAGAAAGTGGTGGAGGCTATTACAATTACAACATTTAAGAAGCATCTGGATAGGTATATAAATAAGAAGGGTTTAGAGGGGTATGGGCCAAGTGCTGAAAAATGGAACGAGATTAGGTTAGGATATCTGGTCGGCATAGATGTGTTGGACTGAAGGGTCTGTTTCTGTGCTGTACATGTCAATGACCGAGGACTCTATGACTTTATAACTTCCTGTTGTGAATCTATCTTGTTTGGTACTACTAACAACTGGGCAGTGCCCCATAACAATTGGGAGCACAAGATTATTAGAATTGGAGGTGAGTTGTCGATGGAGGTTGTGGAATTAACAACTATGTAACAGTACTGAGACAAAAACATTTATTTTGTGGGGATTTTATTGCACAATATTTAAACATGGGTTGTGAATGTTGTAAGGGAGATCTGGAAATGGAATATATAACAATGGATTATTTAAATTTTTTGACTCAAGCTGAATTGAGGAATTTAACAGTTAAGTTGAAGGTAGCATATAAGCAGGATCTTGTAAGATATCTCAAATGATTGGGCAGCATTTTGCATTGGGTGATAGGAAACCTGAAATTGGGGTTTCACAGCTGAAATGAGCGAAAATATATTTGAAATGAGAAGCTTGGAAAAATGGCTCCCATTTAATTAACTATTTTTGAAGGGTAGTTACTGATCAAATGTGAGAAACATGGCAAAAAAAAGTGCATAGTATTATCCCAGAAACAACAAAGTAAAACAAATAATGTTTTCATTATTTTGGTTGAGAATTTTCTTAGCTTAATGACTGGGAAGAAATGTGCTACGCTTCTCACAATATTGCCAAGGGGTCATTTTATGCCATCTAGGAATGGTGAGATAACTTCAGCTGAACATCAGATCTGTGAAAATTACTGAAGACAGAGCAGTAGACATCATTCATATGGATCAAGGGAATCCTTGGAGGTGTATAGGAGATACAGGAGTTCCCTGTAGCAGGAAATCAGGAGGGCAAAAAGGGGGCATAAGAGAACCTTGGTTGAGAAGATTAGGGTGAATCCAAAGAGGTTATTTCAGTATATTAAAGGAAAAATAACTAGAGACAGAATAGGATCTGTCAAGGACCCAAGTGACATGTCTGTGTAGAACAGCAGGAGATGGGCGAGGTCCTCAATGAATATTTCTCCTCTGTGTTTACCGTGGAGAAAGACATGAAGACTTGGGAACTTGGGGGAGTTAGTGATCATATTTTTTGGACAATCTATATCACAGTAGAGGAAGTGTTGTATGCATTAGAATATCTGAAGGTGGATAAATCTCCTGGTCCTGACCGGATATACCCAGGAACACTGCTGGAGGTTAGAGAAGAAATTGCGAGGGGCCTGACTAATATTTTTGCCTCATAGCTAGTCACTGGTAAGGTCCCTGAAGATTGGAGTGTCGTGAATTTTGTGCCCTTATTCAAGAAGGGCTGCAAAGAAAAACCTGGGAACTACAGACCAGTAAGCCTAATGTCTATGGTTGGGAACTTGCTTGAGAAGATCCTGAGAGATAAGGTATTTTTGCATTTGGAAAGACAGGGGTTGATTATGACCAGTCAGCTTGGTTTTGTGAGTCCGAGATCATGCCTCACCGGGGCGGCACGGTGGCACAGTGGTTAGCACTGCTGCCTCACAGCGCCAGGGACCTGGGTTCAATTCCCACCTCAGGTGACTGACTGTGTGGAGTTTGCACGTTCTCCCCGTGTCTGCGTGGGTTTCCTCCGGGTGTTCCGGTTTCCTCCCACAGTCCAAAGATGTGCGGGTCAGGTGAATTGGCCATGCTAAATTGCCCGTAGTGTTAGGTAAGGGGTATATGTAGGGGTATGGGTGGGTTGCGCTTCGGCGGGTCGGTGTGGACTTGTTGGGCCGAAGGGCCTGTTTCCACATTGTAAGTAATCTAATCTAAATTCGGTGGAGTTCTTTGATGATGTGGTCGGGAAAGTTGACGAGGGCAGATGGGTAGACATAGTCTATATGGATTTCAGTAAGGCCTTTGATAAGGTTCCACATGGTAGGCTGCTCTGGAAGGTTAGATCACATGGAATCCAGGAGGAGCTGGAAAATTGAATACATAATTGACTTGATGGTAGGGAGCAGGGAGTAATAGAAGAAGGATGCTTCTCGGACTGGATGCCTGTGACTAGTGGTGTGCCTCAGGAGTCGGTGCTCGGCCCATTGCTCTTTGGCATCTATATCAATGATGTGGATGAGAATATGCAAAGCATGATTTGTAAGTTTGCAAATGACACCAAAATAGGCAGTATCGTGGACAGTAAAGGAGGTTATCAGAAATTGCAACAGGACCTTGATCAACTGAGGTAAGTGAGCCAAGAAATGGCAAATGGAGTTTAATATAGATAAGTGTGAGGATTTGCATTTTGGAAAGTCAAATCAAGGTATGAATTTCATGCTGAATGGTAGGCCCTTAAGGAGTGTAGTGGAACACAGGTACCTTGCAGTTCAGGCCCATAGTTCTTGGAAAGTGATCATAGGTAGACAGGGCAGTGAAGAAGGCTTTTGGCACACTGGCCTTCATTAGCCAGGGCAGGGGTACAGAAGTTGGGAAGTAATGTTACAGTTATATAGGATATTGGTGAGGCTGCATTTGAAGTATTGCGCTCAGTTTTGGTCACCTTGCTATAGGAAGGATGTTATTAAACTGGAAAGAGTGCAGAAGAAATTTACATGGATGTTGCCAGGGTTCGAGTGTCTGAGTTACAGGGAGAGGTTATATAAGCTTGGACTTTTTTCTTCAGAGCATAGGAGACTGAGCAGAATCTTGTAGAAATGCATAAGATCGTGAGAGCATGGATAGGGTGAATGCACTCAGTCTTTTTCCCAGTGTTGGGGAATCGAGGATGAGAGAGCATCATTTTAAGGTTAGAGGGGAAAGAATAAAAGGGAACCTGAGGGGCAACATTTTTACTTGGAAGGTGGTAAGTATGTGGAATGAGCTGCTGGCAGTGTATGATGATTGAGGCGGTTACATTAACAGCATTTAAAAGACATTTGGAACATGTATAGGAAAGGTTTAGAAGGATATGGACCAAGTGCAAGGTGATGGAGTTAACGTAGATGGACATTTTGGTCTGCATGGATGAGTTTGGGCTAAAGGGCCTGTCTCCATGCTGTAGGACTCTATGATTCTATGATTCCAAGAAGGTGATCAGTAAAGTTCTGCATGGTAGACTGGTTAGCAAGGTTAGGTCACCTGGAATCCAGAGAGAGCTAGCCAATTGGATAACAAGTTGACTTGAAGGTAGGAGACGGAGGGTGGTGGTGGATGGTTGTTTTTTGGATGGGACACCTGTAAACAGTAGTGTGTTGCAAGGATTGGTGGTGGGTCCAATGCTTTTCAGCATTCATATCAATGATTTGGATGTGAGTATAGGAGGTATGGTGACTAAGTTTGCAGGTGACACCAAAATTGGTGACGTACTAGACAATGCAGCAAGTTATCTCAGAGTACAACGGGACCTTGATCAGATGGGCCAATGAACCGAGGAGTGATCATTGGAGTTTAGTTTAGAGGATTGTGAGGTGTTACATTTTGGTAAGGCAAACTATATCAGGATTTATGCAGTTAATGGCAAGGCCCTGGGGAATGTTGAACAAAGATACCATGGAGTGCAGACTGATAGTTCCTTGAAAGTGGAGTCACAGGGAGACAGGATAGTGAAGGTGTTTGGTATGCTTGCCTTTGTTGGTCAGTGCATTCTGGATGGGAGTTGAGATGTCATGTTGTACTGGTCATTGGTGAGGACACTTTTAGAATACTATGTTCAATTCTGGTCTCCCTGCTATAGAAAAGATGCTATGAAACTTGAAATGATTCAGAAAAAGCTTGCAATGACGTTGCTGAGATTGGAGGGCTTGAGCCATACTGAAAGACTGAACAGGTGGGGCTTTTTTCCTTGGAGTGTTGGGGACTGAGGAGTGATCTTACAGAAGTTTATAAAATCATGAGTGGCATGGATAGGGGGGATAACCAAGGTCTGGGGTGATGGAGTCTAAAATGAGAGGGCATCGGCTTAAGGTGTGAGGGGAAAGATTTAAAAGGGAACTGAGGAACAACTTTTTCCCTCAGAGGATGGTGCATTGATGGAATGAGTTGCCAGAGGAAATGGTGAATACTGGTACAATAACTGCATTTAAAAGGCATCTGGACAGGTATATGAATAGGAAGGGTTTTAAGGATATGAGCCAAATGCTGGCAAATGGGAGTCGATCAGCTG